>NW_022979484.1:163404-277894 GCF_902652985.1 Pecten maximus
AAGCATCTATATTCTGGAGCATTGCCTTTGATATTGAAAAATAGCAATATAAACTGGCAGTGACAGTAAAATACAACTGAACCCAGCTCACCGAGCACTTCAATCAACCGGCGCTTTCACAACAAACTTTCGTGACGAGTTCAGGTTGGGCGTTACGTCATCAAAACATGCGCTCGTCTGCTGTAGCAAAATACCCCTGTCGAGTGGAAAAATACTGAGAAGGTCGAAAAATAGGCCATTTCCAAAACAATATTGTGACCGTTCTGATAAAGATATCGGAAAATTAAACAGACGATTTTCTTCAGGAAACATTTATCTATTTATATGTGCATTGTATATGTTTCTGGATTTTTTTTCGAATTTTGAGGGCGGTTTTAACAGAACCTCTTAGTCAAAATGACGATTTTGGCGTGTTTGACCCAAAATATCTCCATAACTAGATTTTTCCCAGATATACGGGACATGCCAGGACATAGATCACGTCGAGTTTTACAAGTGTAGAAAGTTTCATCAAGAAGTTACGGACAGTTTTCTTTGCCCTCAAATCCCAGTTATCTGCGGTAAATTAGGCAGAAGTAGCCGTGTATACATTACGTTCCGTAAGGAACGATAACTCTGTTATCTCCTCCTTACTGCACTTCATTCCATATTAAATATAATGGTCGACTATATTTTGGCTGAAAAGTTTGAATGGATACAACTAATGCAATTTCATTATTTTTGTTATATATATATATTCCGAGTCACACTTCACCCAAGAACAGAATAAATTCAACTTCTTAAGATCACATACCTATATCTTTTCAATTAACAAACACTCTTTTATATATAACTAATAGAAAAGGTGTTCGGAAATGCAAAATTGTGCTTGGTACTAACAATACGTTACATTTCTGGAAAAGACACTACAATGTTATGACTTCTCCTTAAGTTCTGTTTTGACAGAACAAGTGTCATCAGAATGAGAATATCGGGGATTTGATTTTTGCATAATCATGTCTTTTTTAACATAACAGCTTTTTTGTCAGATGTTCCGACTTTCAATAAATGTCTTATGTACATATGACTTAGACTCTGTCAATAACGGAGTTTACATTCTTTGATGTATTTAGATTTAAGAGAATGTAAACCATACTAATCATTGATATTTTATTATTACAGGTTCAGTAGCTATTACTGCAATTACTGCTCATAGAAGGATAACCGAATTGAAATAATAATGACTTGATTGGAGGACTGGAATACATTAACCGGTGACACCGACGTCTAGTCTGGATTCATCAGCATGGTATGTGATAAGCAGTTATATTTCCTGTTAACCTGTTTGCATTTGTGGATTTGATAAGCATGAACAAATAATTTTTTTTTCGCAATGCTAGCAGGAATCAAACAAATAATAGAAGAAAATAATGTATATATTTTATCATAATATCTAAAAAAAAAGTTCATTTGATACAGTTTTATAAGTTATCGTGGTTCAGATCAAAACTGTTTATTACGTTCCTTTCTTATTTATATTTATGCGTTGAACAGATGCATTAATATTGTAAAATATTATCGCAGGGCTGTTTATATTCACGGAGGAATAATTACCGAGAACAAACCAACGATTTAAGTATTTATACAAATATTTATTTTGTGAAGATGATAATTATGGCCCAGCTGAAACAAAGAAAAAATCATCTTCTATAATTAACACGACTAGATATCAACAATCTACGATGGTATACAGCCAAGAAGGGTAATGACTTATATGTTAGACTTGCATCCAGATTACCGTAAATCTACTTAATGTATATTTATATGCATCCCATATATATAGGCACTGAAATTCGTAAGGGTATCCGGCTTGTAAGAACGTTATGTTAGACATCATTACACTGACACTCTATGGGAACATTGTGTTATTACGTTAAGACATGATACTAGAATAACTAAAATAATCTCCGTCCCCTGGTATATGATAGTTATTTTAGCCCAGACTTCTTCTTGGACCTCAGCACCCATAGCCTTCTTTCCTGGCTAACCCTTGAAGACAAAACCGTTGGATAATGTATTAGTCCAAAATTGACATATCAATATTTATCAGTTTCAACTGTGATACAGCCCGCTTGAGTTCTATCGGCGCCATTGTTTCGACAATAAAACACTTCCAAAAACCGAAACTTCGAAATACCGAACACATCTGAATACCGAACGAATTGTCATTGTACGGAATTGATTCCTCTTTATTGTAGTATTAAAAAACGTCCAAATACCGATTTCGCAGATTTTGTGTCCAGTTCCTGTTAATACCAAAACTTAATTCTGAAAACCGGCCTTACCTGCGCGATTAAGACACGAAGCCCGGCCAGTCAACCGTGCAAAAAACACCTGTGACGGATGTGTGAAGATTGATAGTGTCTCGGGACTACGTATACATGTAGGTTATTTGTAGAGGTATCCAGTAAATACCTCGAGACATAATGATTATAGTGTATAACTAAAGGATGCTTCACTTCATTGAAGCACAGCGGATTGTTGATCTTCTCATTTCAAGCAGAGCTAGAAGCCTGAGTTTGGCATCTAATCTAAATGAGGCCCAAAAAGGGGTGTTCTTGCAGGGACATATACACAATAAAATGAGCCAGTGTCCAATGTTTATTTTTTAAGAAAATACCAATTTCGTGAATAGAGAAACTTGTCGATTGATGTCAGAAAATACCTACTTATATTAATCTACATACTCATCAGATAGCAAATTTATTCTAAATAAAGGTAGATATTAGTATGATACCCAAGTAATACGGATTGAGGTAAGACAGGGTTGAGGGTTGGAACTGCTACCAGAAAAAAAAATGTTATGGACCCACCTACAAACCTCTTGGTATTAAACACAATTTAAAAAAAAAAACATTTTTGAAGATAGTTATATTGAAAAAAACTGAAAGGGATTGAAAATTAAAAGATTGGTCATTTAGAAATGTATCCTATATTGGAAGAGTAACAACTATTGGAACTGTAACTTTGCTTATTTTTTATTCAGGCATTGACTGTTCTCTGACCATCCTTCATATATTACTACTGAATTACAAAAAAAAATCTATGGGATGGTAAGCCAGACAAAATCAAGAGAAATATAATGTTTATTGATTATATCAATAGGGGACTACACCTACGTACCAATGTTTTAACTTTTTGTCACGCTTTAAGTTTAAAGATGTCTTGGATAGAAAATATTATAGATCCCTCAAACCATGCAGCATGGAAAACATAACTTTTAGATAAACAAGAATGTGTTGATGGGGATAAAATTTTCAAAATGACTAAGATAGATTAACAGAATTATATTAAAAAATCAATACTTTTTGGAGAGAAGTGTTCATATCTCTATACAAGAACATGGTATTACCCCATAACCCCGAAGAAGTAACATCACAACTCAATTTAACAATATTTTATTTTTCTCTTTATGAACACGGTTGTAAAAAAAGTAGGGTTTTTTATTTTTTTTTTTTTTATTTTTTTTTTTTGTCTATGATTTATTAAAACGCAAACAATGCATGTCCTATGAAACTTTTTTTCTCATCAATACAGTATAAATGTAAACTTTAAACATAACTTTGGTGTTATCAATACCTTACCAAGAAACTGGAAGGAAATTTTACTTAATAGTTATGACATATATATATAATTCTATATAAATTGATTAATATTTGAATACACACCATAAAGTCACTAAATATTTTTATCATATTATGACCAGGCGTCTTTCTGAAAAACCAAATAATAGCCAAAGAAAGTGACAAGAAATATTTAATACTGATATCAGTGATGAAACTTTGGAATTACTTTATCTTCTACCAGGGGAGGTAACTGATGCTACTTAACTAATAACTTTCATTATAAACTAGTAAACAAGATATGGTATACCAACACAGTTGATGAAATGTAAACTTTCAGAAACTGAAAGCTGTATCTTCTGCACAAGTTAAAAAGAAAATATTCATTTATTTTGAGAATGTCGTGTTGTTAAAACGTTCTCGCTTTTATTTATGGAAAAGTCGGAAAAGAAATGCCAAGTAACTTTACCTAGACACCTAATGACCTTTACTTTGGGTGTAAGACATAGAACATAATTATGAGATAAGCTGGTTTTTGCTACATATGAGATACTATATACGTGTTTAAATTGAAAAACACAATTTTAATTATTTCTGAAAGCAAAAAATATATTAACCATTACATTAAAATAGATATGCGTACATTTTATAATAAAAAACAAGAAAAGGTTAAATATCCCTGATTTTTTATTAATCAAATTTCAGCTGGTTTCTTTAAAGGGACATCACGGTAAACCAATGTGTAACTTGTAATTTTTCATATTATTGGGCATATCTATTAAAAGAATATCCTTATGAACAATAACCATTCGAATTTGATGAAATATGTACATAAAAAACATCGATTATTAATTATAAAAAGGTTATCACAATTCGTTGATCAATAGTCTGAATATGCTAATATTGTGACATATACGATAAAATGGCTTCTAATGTGAAACGACTGCGGTTGAAAACGATAACAGCTTCCGCAATGAATAGAATAATAGGAAAATGGGTCAAACACAATCCTAGAATTAAACTCGGGAAGCAGTACAATACAGTTCAAACATGAAAACAGCAGTAATAGGGATGCTGCTTGTATTCTGCTTGATTGCTGGAAAGTAGGTCAAGACAATCTCGGTAATATTTACACAAACTCGGTAATAGTTACACAAAGTCGGTAATAATTACACAAACTCAGTAATATTTATAGAGTTTGTACCAATACATCGCTACTGTCACTATACTATATGAACAATGTTTACACTTATTTTCACATAAATATGTGTGCCAGAATATATATAGAACATGTAATTTAACATTTAAAACACTGTATAATATTGTTATCCAACTAACCCAGATGGAATATCTGTGTTGCCTCGATTTCAAAACAGTCACGTGATGATTTAAAAATAATTTCCACTCTAAATTTAGAGGGGTATTCCCAACTAAATCGAGTGGTCAAGCTGGACATATGGATCGACTGTGAACATTGGGACAGCACAAAAACATAACTGGAAAGGCACAAAATACGTACATTCAATGAAAATAACAACATTTTTACCGTGATGTCCCTTTAACTACAAAATTCGTGTCTATTATTAAATCAATGGATGAGAAAACTACAGTTTCTGATTATAGTTTATAGTAGTTTACATGTTTAATGTACTGAATATTCATATTATAAATTAAATTTAAATAGTCTATAAAAAATGAATAAAACAAAAAGAAGAAAAAAACCAATTATAATCATCAATTTAATTGAGTAAACTTGTTGTGATTAAGCGGGTTTCAATAAATTAACAAAATTAAAATTAAATGTAACAGAAAATCCCGTCAAAATAAGAAACCGTAATTCTACATTAATATACATATAACTGTTGATAGGCTTTACTAGATTGATATTTCATGAGAATGAAAATATATGAAATTGTATTTTATTCTACATTTATTAAAGCTTTTGCTTGACATAAGTTATTCTTTCCATTAACATATTTGATTTTTCTGCCGTTTCCGTTTCAACATCTTTTTTTGCCCAATACAAGTATTCCCTGAAAACTGGTCAATACCAAAACTTTATATATGTAGTTAATGAAAAAAATCTACTTTATGTAGTCTAAAATCTCACTGATGAATTTTTAACGAACACTATTAGATGTATTCCATAGCTGTCAGTATAATGTGACAGGGTGAGGGTGTCCTGCTTGGTGTCTTCGGCAGTATGCTTCAATGAGGTAGCACTATAAATCGGCAAAAGTTCCGGCCTATTACAACGATATAATAACAAAAACATACTGCAGCCCCCCAAAACACACATACTCACAACACGCATGCATATCGCACGCACGGGACGCCGTCCTTAAATGACCTTAGCTGTTGATAGGACGTTTAACAAATCAAGCCAAACCAAACCGATCCCCGCATGCGTAAATAATAGTAGACGACATTTCAAAAGTTGTTTAAGTGTTGTGATGTTACATGTTGTTTACATTTTTCAATACATGTTTTCCGTTTCACACTTAGACAAATTTAGTTTTATTCCTGTCAGTTAACTTTAGAAGGTCATTGATTGATGACAACATATACACAAGTATTTCAGTTAATACCTATCTAACTGCTGTTGACATTTTAAAATACGCAGATGAGGTCTTTTTCTCAATCGGTGAATTTTGTTTGGTTTGATTTATTTTGTTTAACGTCCTACTAACAGCTAAGGTCATTTAAGGACGGCCTCCCGAGCGTGCGACATGCATGCGTGTGGTGAGTGCGTATGTTGGTTTTGGGAGGCTGCTGTATGTTGCGGTATGTTCGTGTTATGTCTCCTTGTGATAGGCCGGAACATTTGCCGATTTAAAGTGCTACCTCACTGAAGCATGCTGCTAGAAGGACACTCCAAAGGCTCTGAAAAGTAATGCAACACGTTCGCGATGGATATGTAAATTCAGAAGTTTAAATTTTAAATTCTCCGGACATCCATAGGCGATCTTTACATATGTAGTATGTATCGAACTCTAATATTTATGCTTGTTTTCTAATTTTGACAATATTAGCTACTTTTCATAAAGTTATGAATGGATTTGAACCCAATTTAGTCAGGAACATCCTTGGGGAAGGGGAACAGAAACTGCATGAACGGTGACTCTGGCCCACGGAGGAGCCAAAGGTGCCTGGCCCCAATAGCGGAGATATACGTAATGCCTTTACATTGCCACTAGTCATTAAGTTATAGATGGATTTGAACCATATTTGGTCAAAAACATCCTTGGGGGAAAGGGAACAGATATTGCATAAATTATGAACCTAACCCCTGAGGGTTAAATGGGTGGGGCCCAATAGGGGAATAGAGGAAATTCCTCTAAATCACTAATTTTCATAAAGTTATTTATGAATTTGAACTTAATTGTGTCAGGAACATCCTTTGGGGAAGGGGAACAGATGGTGTATACATGGTTACTCTGACCCCGAGGGACCAAAGGGGCGGGATCATTTAGGAAAAAAGGAAGTAATTACTTTAAATTGGTACTTGTCATTAAAATATGAAACATCCGTTGGGAAATCGAAAAAGATTTTGCATTAAATGATGACTTGGCCGATGATGATTTTTGGTGCCCCATAGGGGAAATAAAGACAATTCCTTTAAATCACTACTAGTCATAGAGTTATTAATGCATGTTGTAAACTTAGATAGTCTGGACTTCGTTACTTCTTTAAAGGAGTTAGGGTCTCCGCACGTTAAGCATATAAAGCATTGTTTGAGGTTGACAAATAAAACGAATTAAACATAAACACTATTTTGACATTTGATCAAATGAAACCAGGTGGGCGATATAAGCCCCATAGGCCTCTTGTTAAGAATGTTTTGATAGATAAAAAAAACTGCTTTTAAGATTGTTGACAACGATAAAACAATATAATAAAGCCTTTACATAATTCTAACATTCGATCATAATAGTGAGATCAGAATCGTCTTATTCAGTTATGTAATCATGAGTTTGAGATTAAGATGCACATTCGCTTTTTATTTTTTATATTGAGACGAGATGGTTTGTTGTGGTTAAACGGCCTTGTACCTTATAGTTTACCTAATAAAAGTACGCGCGAAATGTTCTGACTATGCAAAAAAACTATGTTTAAAAGTGTCTTCACTTCTACTAGTATATGCAATTCATCTTACATGTTTATTATATAAAGAGGATCCTACTAAAGCCGGAGATACGTGTCCCATTTTTATTTATTGATCAAGAATTCTACAGACTCTTCAATCTTCTAAAGGGGCTTATTACATTGAAGAAATTAACAGAATAGATAACGATGACCGCCTTGTTTAGGCCATCAATTTCAGAGATTTCAAAAACAAAAATCTGAATTGCCAAGCTTCACGAGATATACTCTGTAGAACTGGATCAAGGACACTGCTGACTCTTCAAATTCAGCCACTTACCTGGAGTATACAACAAAACTGCATTTTAAACATGGTAAAGGTTTAGGAAGGTTTTGGAGGAGATCATTTTCCCATATTAACGTAATATTTTTCTTTCTACAACATGAAATATGACGTGCTCGTCGCTAGTATGTTGCCACCATCCTAACTCTCATTTTGTGATGTGACTAGACCAAAAGCAGACGACGCTTATTATCTTATCTGTATATTGTGACAGCCTGATTTCCATATTTTAAAAAAAGAAAGATGATTCTCAAAGTTTTATGTGACCAAGGGAAACAAATTTTTCAGTTTTTTAATAACCAGTTCGGGTGTATTTCAATCAATCAAAATGGCTTTGCGTTGCCATCTGTTTAGACTGAAAACTGACCATCGTATCTTATGAATAATATCATTGTAATGATGTAATCAATTGTCTTGTTCGACAATTCTGACTGCGTTGATATCTAGTTTTTTAATACCATAACTACGCCTGTTGGTAAACGATATGTAAGCCTTGAATTGTTTCAGTTCTTATTTAGTACTTGATAGCTGGTATATATATATTACCGAGCACAAATAAACTTTTTGACATTATAGACTTCTGATCAAAATAACAATGATAGAACTGACCATCTGAAAAAAGATAGAATACTGCTTAAATTACCATTACTAAAGATAGGACTGTACATGCCAATGTCTCAAGATAGGCTAACCGCCTTATTATAGACTACAATTAAAATTACTCCTTCTTATGATAGGACTCCAGTTCACATCAATAACCAAATATGACTTGTGCAGGATTATAACAAATACTTAATAGAAATTCTGTAATAATTTCAATAATTGAAAGCTGAGCTGAATCAAAGGGCTCAATTGTGTTTCAAGAAGGCTCAAGTTACACCATTGTTAAATAAACCTTGAACGGACATGGATGAATTTAGAGCTACATCGATATATGTTTTGACAACGAAATATGTTTATTACAGGGAAGTAGAAAGAAGAACCTGTGGAGTGGTATATATTTGACAACACTTACTAATCGAAAATTAAGAATGGTTAGATCATTTAGAAAGGCAAAAAGGGAGCTTTTCATAATTATTCGGCTGTTATAGTCAGATAAAACAGAGATTCTTATCATTATCAACATATCACTGAATCTAAGGAGCCTTCTGCCAGTATACCATCAACAATATATGTACCTTTTACAATAGTTTGTTAAAATCATTTTTTCATCCTGATAACGATAAGAAAACTATGACGTAATACACTAATTTCGTAATTTGTATATTCAATCATGTTGATCATATTGCAAGAGTGTCATTACATCATTTAATCAAGACGTTTCGCTTTCTGATATATGTAAAAGATTAACAGACACATTTTTAACATTGTTTCGTAGGACCCCATAGAAAGAAGTTACCAAGAAAGCCGAAATACCATTGTGAGTATTACGTCAAACAGTATCTGTTTGTTCTGGTTATGCATCCTTATTAGGACTCTGTGAAGGATTAGCTTTAAAACTAATCCTATACAGTTTTGATATCTTCAGTAAATAAAGTGGTTTGGTTTGATTTGTTTAACGTCCTATTAACAGCTAAGGTCATATAAGGATGGCCTCACGTGCGTACGATATGAATGCGTGTGGCGAGTGCGTATGCGTGTGCGTATCTCGCCACACGCATGCATGTCACACGCACGGGAGGCCGTCCTTAAATTGTTATTTCAGTTAATACCTATCTAACTGCTGTTGACATTTTAAAATACGCAGATGAGGTCTTTTTCTCAATCGGTGAATTTTGTTTGGTTTGATTTATTTTGTTTAACGTCCTACCACTGAGCTGCAACCCAGCAAACCCAGGGTTACGGGTTGAAGACGAATTATTCTCCAGGACCCGTGACTAGGCAGTGGCCAGAGCTGAAGACACAATAGTGCCTTCTGGCAGAGAGTGGTCCGACTGGGCGAAACCAAGGAAACCAAAAGGGTGGTGGACTCCGGGATAGATGACGCAAAAGGTGGGCAAACCTTCTCCCTAAGAATCCGGGAAAGGTCGGCTCTAAGGGCCCGCATACCGGACAAGACGTGTATGGCCTCAGCAGCCTCAGGGTCACCCTCATCCTGGGAATCCCCACATTGAGGATAGTCATCTGACGACCCGGATAGACCAGAGCGTATATGTCCGAGCACCAAGGATAGAGATGAACGACATCCTCCTCATCTGACATACCCGCGTCCTCACAGTCCATAGCCTCCACACTAGCGGAACCTGAAGTCTCGACTGGATGGAACGGGCCAGCCATAGGAACCAATTCAGGAGAATCTTGAAGATGCTCCACAAAACGGCGTTTAGGTGCAGATCGCCTAACAACCGTGGCTGCAGGCTTAGACTTAGAAGTCACAGCCCTGCCCTAGGACCCGGAGACAAACGAGTCTGCACGCGAGGCAGAAGTCCTGAAGGCCGCACAAAGACCGGCGATATACAAACGACAGCGAATGCAAAATAATGGCGGACCACGTGGTACACCGCCCGCACACGTGGAATGTAAACAAACCGGCCAAAAAAGGCACAAAACAAATATATGTATATATAAAACTCAACACAAAAGGGGAGATGGGCAAAAAGCAAACAAGCGTTGCCAAAATTTGACCAAATAGTCAAAACAAACAGCTAAATAACGATGTCGGGATAGCAACAAACTACGAGCCGTCAGCCATCAGCAAGCGCCATTAAAGAAAGAGGAGGGGATATCACTCTGTTGCGTAATCATTAAGATACAGGTCACGTGACGGTAGGGAGGGCGGGATTTTTGAAATAGGTGTAAGTGATGAATATGCATAATAAAGTTATGGTAATTATTACTGAAATGAAATTGAGGTTTTTAAAGTAAAACCAATTTTCATGAGGTAATACTTACCATAACTTTATTTTGCATATTCATCATTGAAATTTTCATTTAAGAAGTCTGGCGGATACACGATATACACATGACTAACATGTCACCTTTAGGCCTTTGTACCTACAACTAATGTATACGCACACATAGATATGTAATATACATCAAAATCAAATCTAGGACGATTTGTACAAAACTGTGTTCATAAGAAGATCAATATAATTATGTCGATTGTTACGATTAAAACATTAAACATAAAAGTTATGTTCATGAAAAGCACACGTAAACAACCTAGTCACGCATAAGTTGACCGGTTTCCACCAGGTAATAAACACAAACCAAGTGGTTAAATACACGGGTCATACCAATCAATGGTCAAACATTTACCACAGTCAGAAAACTTGAACGATATCCGCAGTTGTAGTTGATATCGCAAAAGTGTGCTACACCTACAACGTATATAACAATTATTATAAAAAATCAGACAGCTTGGAGTAGTTGCTATGTCAATGAAGCTCTTGCGGTAGAATTTGCAAGCCCCCTTTCACCCTTTTAAGTTGTTAAACATTTAAGTTACCAAATTACCTGGTTCGTTAACTACAAAATTGTTGTCTATTATTAAATCAATGGGTGAGTAAACCACACAGTTCTGTTTATAGTTTTTCAGGTTTCGTAAGGTAACAATAGAGACATATCCCTATTTTACATGTGTAATGTACTGTACATTCATAGTATGAATACCATTTAAATAGTCTCTTTAAAACTACGCAGGGGAGGCCGTCCTTAAATGACCTTAGTTGTTAATAGGACGTTAAACAAAATAAACCATACAAAAGCAATTAAATATTGAATTGTAATATGAATAATGATATATCGAATTTTATGTACGATGTATAGATGTATTTGATTATGGGTGAAAATGAATAAAGGAAGAAGAAAAAAACTGTTATATATATATATATAATCATAAATTTCATGGATTAAATCTGTTCTGATTAACCGGATGTCAATAAATCAACAAAATTAAAATCAAATGTAATAGAGAATCCCGTCAATATAAGACACCGTAATTCTACATTAATATACATATAACTGTTGATAGGCTTTACTAGATTGATATTTCATGAGAATGAAAATATATGAAATTGTATTTTATTTTAGCATGAAGCTGATGTAATATTATCAAACGTAAGTTCTCTTTTTCTTTTTTTTTAATTCAATTAACATTTAGAAGCTTTTGCTTCACATAAGTTATTCTTTCCATTAACATATTTGATTTTTCTGCCGTTTCCGTTTCAACATCTTTTTTTGCCCAATACAAGTTTTCCCTGAAAACTGGTCAACACCAAAACTTTATATATGTAGTTAATGAAAATAAAATCTACTTTATGTAGTCTAAAATCTCACTGATGAATTTTTAACGAGCACTATTAGATGTATTCCATAGCTGTCAGTATAATGTGACAGGATGAGGGTGTCCTGCTTGGTGTCTTCGGCAGTATGCTTCAATGAGGTAGCACTATAAATCGGCAAAAGTTCCGGCCTATCACAACGATATAATAACACAAACATACTGCAGCCCCCCAAAACACACATACTCACAACACGCATGCATATCGCACGCACGGGACGCCGTCCTTAAATGACCTTAGCTGTTGATAGGACGTTTAACAAATCAAGCCAAACCAAACCGATCCCCGCATGCGTAAATAATAGTAGATGACATTTCAAAAGTTGTTTAAGTTTTGTGATGTTACATGTTGTTTACATTTTTCAATACATGTTTTCCGTTTCACACTTAGACAAATTTAGTTTTATTCCTGTCAGTTAACTTTAGAAGGTCATTGATTGATGACAACATATACACAAGTATTTCAGTTAATACCTATCTAACTGCTGTTGACATTTTAAAATACTCAGATGAGGTCTTTTTCTCAGTCGGTGAATTTTGTTTGGTTTGATTTATTTTGTGTAACGTCCTACTAACAGCTAAGGTCATTTAAGGACGGCCTCCCGAGCGTGCGACATGCATGCGTGTGGTGAGTGTGTATGTTGGTTTTGGGAGGCTGCGGTTTGTTGCGGTATGTTCATGTTATGTCTCCTTGTGATAGGCCGGAACATTTGTCGATTTAAAGTGCTACCTCACTGAAGCATGCTGCTAGAAGGACACTCCAAAGGCTCTGAAAAGTAATGCAACACGTTCGCGATGGCTATGTAAATTCAGAAGTTTAAATTTTAAATTCTCCGGACATCCATAGGCGATCTTTACATATGTAGTATGTATCGAACTCTAATATTTATGCTTGTTTTCTAATTTTGACAATATTAGCTACTTTTCATAAAGTTATGAATGGATTTGAACCCAATTTGGTCAAAAACATCCTTGGGGAAAGGGAACAGATATTGCATAAATGGTGAACCTAACCCCTGAGGGTTAAATGGGTGGGGCCCAAAAGGGGAATAGAGGAAATTCCTCTAAATCACTAATTTTCATAAAGTTATTTATGAATTTGAACTTAATTGTGTCAGGAACATCCTTTGGGGAAGGGGAACAGATGGTGTATACATGGTTACTCTGACCCCGAGGGACCAAAGGGGCGGGATCATTTAGGAAAAAAGGAAGTAATTACTTTAAATTGGTACTTGTCATTAAAATATGAAACATCCGTTGGGAAATCGAAAAAGATTTTGCATTAAATGATGACTTGGCCGATGATGATTTTTGGTGCCCCATAGGGGAAATAAAGACAATTCCTTTAAATCACTACTAGTCATAGAGTTATTAATGCATGTTGTAAACTTAGATAGTCTGGACTTCGTTACTTCTTTAAAGGAGTTAGGGTCTCAAAGCATTGTTTGAGGTTGACAAATAAAACGAATTAAACATAAACACTATTTTGACATTTGATCAAATGAAACCAGGTGGGCGATACAAGCCCCATAGGCCTCTTGTTAAGAATGTTTTGATAGATAAAAAAAACTGCTTTTAAGATTGTTGACAACGATAAAACAATATAATAAAGCCTTTACATAATTCTAACATTCCATCGTAATAGTGAGATCATAATCGTCTTATTCAGTTATGTAATCATGAGTTTGAGATTAAGATGCACATTCGCTTTTTATTTTTATATTTCTGTAGGAGGAAGTTCCATCTTCTGAATTGAAAATGCCCCTGGTAAGTATTAAGACGAGATGGTTTGTTGCGGTTAAACGGCCTTGTAGTTTACCTAATAAAAGTACGCGCGAAATGTTCTGACTATGCAAAAAAAAACTATGTTTAAAATTATCTTCACTTCTACTAGTATATGCAATTCATCTTACATGTTTATTATATAAAGAGGATCCTACTAAAGCCGGAGATACGTGTCCCATTTTTATTTATTGATCAAGAATTCTACAGACTCTTCAATCTTCTAAAGGGGCTTATTACATTGAAGAAATTAACAGAATAGATAACGATGACCGCCTTGTTTAGGCCATCAATTTCAGAGATTTCAAAAACAAAAATCTGAATTGCCAAGCTTCACGAGATATACTCTGTAGAACTGGATCAAGGACACTGCTGACTCTTCAAATTCAGCCACTTACCTGGAGTATACAACAAAACTGCATTTTAAACATGGTAAAGGTTTAGGAAGGTTTTGGAGGAGATCATTTTCCCATATTAACGTAATATTTTTCTTTCTACAACATGAAATATGACGTGCTCGTCGCTAGTATGTTGCCACCATCCTAACTCTCATTTTGTGATGTGACTAGACCAAAAGCAGACGACGCTTATTATCTTATCTGTATATTGTGACAGCCTGATTTCCATATTTTAAAAAAAGAAAGATGATTCTCAAAGTTTTATGTGACCAAGGGAAACAAATTTTTCAGTTTTTTAATAACCAGTTCGGGTGTATTTCAATCAATCAAAATGGCTTTGCGTTGCCATCTGTTTAGACTGAAAACTGACCATCGTATCTTATGAATAATATCATTGTAATGATGTAATCAATTGTCTTGTTCGACAATTCTGACTGCGTTGATATCTAGTTTTTTAATACCATAACTACGCCTGTTGGTAAACGATATGTAAGCCTTGAATTGTTTCAGTTCTTATTTAGTACTTGATAGCTGGTATATATATATTACCGAGCACAAATAAACTTTTTGACATTATAGACTTCTGATCAAAATAACAATGATAGAACTGACCATCTGAAAAAAGATAGAATACTGCTAACCATTACTAAAGATAGGACTGTACATGCCAATGTCTCAAGATAGGCTAACCGCCTTATTATAGACTACAATTAAAATTACTCCTTCTTATGATAGGACTCCAGTTCACATCAATAACCAAATATGACTTGTGCAGGATTATAACAAATACTTAATAGAAATTCTGTAATAATTTCAATAATTGAAAGCTGAGCTGAATCAAAGGGCTCAATTGTGTTTCAAGAAGGCTCAAGTTACACCATTGTTAAATAAACCTTGAACGGACATGGATGAATTTAGAGCTACATCGATATATGTTTTGACAACGAAATATGTTTATTACAGGGAAGTAGAAAGAAGAACCTGTGGAGTGGTATATATTTGACAACACTTACTAATCGAAAATTAAGAATGGTTAGATCATTTAGAAAGGCAAAAAGGGAGCTTTTCATAATTATTCGGCTGTTATAGTCAGATAAAACAGAGATTCTTATCATTATCAACATATCACTGAATCTAAGGAGCCTTCTGCCAGTATACCATCAACAATATATGTACCTTTTACAATAGTTTGTTAAAATCATTTTTCATCCTGATAACGATAAGAAAACTATGACGTAATACACTAATTTCGTAATTTGTATATTCAATCATGTTGATCATATTGCAAGAGTGTCATTACATCATTTAATCAAGACGTTTCGCTTTCTGATATATGTAAAAGATTAACAGACACATTTTTAACATTGTTTCGTAGGACCCCATAGAAAGAAGTTACCAAGAAAGCCGAATTACCATTGTGAGTATTACGTCAAACAGTATCTGTTTGTTCTGGTTATGCATCCTTATTAGGACTCTGTGAAGGATTAGCTTTGCAGGCTAATCCTATACAGTTTTGATATCTTCAGTAAATAAAGTGGTTTGGTTTGATTTGTTTAACGTCCTATTAACAGCTAAGGTCATATAAGGATGGCCTCACGTGCGTACGATATGAATGCGTGTGGCGAGTGCGTATGCGTGTGCGTATCTCGCCACACGCATGCATGTCACACGCACGGGAGGCCGTCCTTAAATTGTTATTTCAGTTAATACCTATCTAACTGCTGTTGACATTTTAAAATACGCAGATGAGGTCTTTTTCTCAATCGGTGAATTTTGTTTGGTTTGATTTATTTTGTTTAACGTCCTACCACTGAGCTGCAACCCAGCAAACCCAGGGTTACGGGTTGAAGACGAATTATTCTCCAGGACCCGTGACTAGGCAGTGGCCAGAGCTGAAGACACAATAGTGCCTTCTGGCAGAGAGTGGTCCGACTGGGCGAAACCAAGGAAACCAAAAGGGTGGTGGACTCCGGGATAGATGACGCAAAAGGTGGGCAAACCTTCTCCCTAAGAATCCGGGAAAGGTCGGCTCTAAGGGCCCGCATACCGGACAAGACGTGTATGGCCTCAGCAGCCTCAGGGTCACCCTCATCCTGGGAATCCCCACATTGAGGATAGTCATCTGACGACCCGGATAGACCAGAGCGTATATGTCCGAGCACCAAGGATAGAGATGAACGACATCCTCCTCATCTGCCATACCCGCGTCCTCACAGTCCATAGCCTCCACACTAGCGGAACCTGAAGTCTAAACTGGATGGAACGGGCCAGCCATAGGAACCAATTCAGGAGAATCTTGAAGATGCTCCACAAAACGGCGTTTAGGTGCAGATCGCCTAACAACCGTGGCTGCAGGCTTAGACTTAGAAGTCACAGCCCTGCCCTAGGACCCGGAGACAAACGAGTCTGCACGCGAGGCAGAAGTCCTGAAGGCCGCACAAAGACCGGCGATATACAAACGACAGCGAATGCAAAATAATGGCGGACCACGTGGTACACCGCCCGCACACGTGGAATGTAAACAAACCGGCCAAAAAAGGCACAAAACAAATATATGTATATATAAAACTCAACACAAAAGGGGAGATGGGCAAAAAGCAAACAAGCGTTGCCAAAATTTGACCAAATAGTCAAAACAAACAGCTAAATAACGATGTCGGGATAGCAACAAACTACGAGCCGTCAGCCACCAGCAAGCGCCATTAAAGAAAGAGGAGGGGATATCACTCTGTTGCGTAATCATTAAGATACAGGTCACGTGACGGTAGGGAGGGCGGGATTTTTGAAATAGGTGTAAGTGATGAATATGCATAATAAAGTTATGGTAATTATTACTGAAATGAAATTGAGGTTTTTAAAGTAAAACCAATTTTCATGAGGTAATACTTACCATAACTTTATTTTGCATATTCATCATTGACATTTTCATTTAAGAAGTCTGGCGGATACACGATATACACATGACTAACATGTCACCTTTAGGCCTTTGTACCTACAACTAATGTATACGCACACATAGATATGTAATATACATCAAAATCAAATCTAGGACGATTTGTACAAAACTGTGTTCATAAGAAGATCAATATAATTATGTCGATTGTTACGATTAAAACATTAAACATAAAAGTTATGTTCATGAAAAGCACACGTAAACAACCTAGTCACGCATAAGTTGACCGGTTTCCACCAGGTAATAAACACAAACCAAGTGGTTAAATACACGGGTCATACCAATCAATGGTCAAACATTTACCACAGTCAGAAAACTTGAACGATATCCGCAGTTGTAGTTGATATCGCAAAAGTGTGCTACACCTACAACGTATATAACAATTATTATAAAAAATCAGACAGCTTGGAGTAGTTGCTATGTCAATGAAGCTCTTGCGGTAGAATTTGCAAGCCCCCTTTCACCCTTTTAAGTTGTTAAACATTTAAGTTACCAAATTACCTGGTTCGTTAACTACAAAATTGTTGTCTATTATTAAATCAATGGGTGAGTAAACCACACAGTTCTGTTTATAGTTTTTCAGGTTTCGTAAGGTAACAATAGAGACATATCCCTATTTTACATGTGTAATGTACTGTACATTCATAGTATGAATACCATTTAAATAGTCTCTTTAAAACTACGCAGGGGAGGCCGTCCTTAAATGACCTTAGTTGTTAATAGGACGTTAAACAAAATAAACCATACAAAAGCAATTAAATATTGAATTGTAATATGAATAATGATATATCGAATTTTATGTACGATGTATAGATGTATTTGATTATGGGTGAAAATGAATAAAGGAAGAAGAAAAAAACTGTTATATATATATATATATAATCATAAATTTCATGGATTAAATCTGTTCTGATTAACCGGATGTCAATAAATCAACAAAATTAAAATCAAATGTAATAGAGAATCCCGTCAATATAAGACACCGTAATTCTACATTAATATACATATAACTGTTGATAGGCTTTACTAGATTGATATTTCATGAGAATGAAAATATATGAAATTGTATTTTATTTTAGCATGAAGCTGATGTAATATTATCAAACGTAAGTTCTCTTTTTCTTTTTTTTATTTCAATTAACATTTAGAAGCTTTTGCTTCACATAAGTTATTCTTTCCATTAACATATTTGATTTTTCTGCCGTTTCCGTTTCAACATCTTTTTTTGCCCAATACAAGTTTTCCCTGAAAACTGGTCAACACCAAAACTTTATATATGTAGTTAATGAACATAAAATCTACTTTATGTAGTCTAAAATCTCACTGATGAATTTTTAACGAGCACTATTAGATGTATTCCATAGCTGTCAGTATAATGTGACAGGATGAGGGTGTCCTGCTTGGTGTCTTCGGCAGTATGCTTCAATGAGGTAGCACTATAAATCGGCAAAAGTTCCGGCCTATCACAACGATATAATAACACAAACATACTGCAGCCCCCCAAAACACACATACTCACAACACGCATGCATATCGCACGCACGGGACGCCGTCCTTAAATGACCTTAGCTGTTGATAGGACGTTTAACAAATCAAGCCAAACCAAACCGATCCCCGCATGCGTAAATAATAGTAGATGACATTTCAAAAGTTGTTTAAGTTTTGTGATGTTACATGTTGTTTACATTTTTCAATACATGTTTTCCGTTTCACACTTAGACAAATTTAGTTTTATTCCTGTCAGTTAACTTTAGAAGGTCATTGATTGATGACAACATATACACAAGTATTTCAGTTAATACCTATCTAACTGCTGTTGACATTTTAAAATACTCAGATGAGGTCTTTTTCTCAGTCGGTGAATTTTGTTTGGTTTGATTTATTTTGTGTAACGTCCTACTAACAGCTAAGGTCATTTAAGGACGGCCTCCCGAGCGTGCGACATGCATGCGTGTGGTGAGTGTGTATGTTGGTTTTGGGAGGCTGCGGTTTGTTGCGGTATGTTCATGTTATGTCTCCTTGTGATAGGCCGGAACATTTGTCGATTTAAAGTGCTACCTCACTGAAGCATGCTGCTAGAAGGACACTCCAAAGGCTCTGAAAAGTAATGCAACACGTTCGCGATGGCTATGTAAATTCAGAAGTTTAAATTTTAAATTCTCCGGACATCCATAGGCGATCTTTACATATGTAGTATGTATCGAACTCTAATATTTATGCTTGTTTTCTAATTTTGACAATATTAGCTACTTTTCATAAAGTTATGAATGGATTTGAACCCAATTTGGTCAAAAACATCCTTGGGGAAAGGGAACAGATATTGCATAAATGGTGAACCTAACCCCTGAGGGTTAAATGGGTGGGGCCCAAAAGGGGAATAGAGGAAATTCCTCTAAATCACTAATTTTCATAAAGTTATTTATGAATTTGAACTTAATTGTGTCAGGAACATCCTTTGGGGAAGGGGAACAGATGGTGTATACATGGTTACTCTGACCCCGAGGGACCAAAGGGGCGGGATCATTTAGGAAAAAAGGAAGTAATTACTTTAAATTGGTACTTGTCATTAAAATATGAAACATCCGTTGGGAAATCGAAAAAGATTTTGCATTAAATGATGACTTGGCCGATGATGATTTTTGGTGCCCCATAGGGGAAATAAAGACAATTCCTTTAAATCACTACTAGTCATAGAGTTATTAATGCATGTTGTAAACTTAGATAGTCTGGACTTCGTTACTTCTTTAAAGGAGTTAGGGTCTCAAAGCATTGTTTGAGGTTGACAAATAAAACGAATTAAACATAAACACTATTTTGACATTTGATCAAATGAAACCAGGTGGGCGATACAAGCCCCATAGGCCTCTTGTTAAGAATGTTTTGATAGATAAAAAAAACTGCTTTTAAGATTGTTGACAACGATAAAACAATATAATAAAGCCTTTACATAATTCTAACATTCCATCGTAATAGTGAGATCATAATCGTCTTATTCAGTTATGTAATCATGAGTTTGAGATTAAGATGCACATTCGCTTTTTATTTTTATATTTCTGTAGGAGGAAGTTCCATCTTCTGAATTGAAAATGCCCCTGGTAAGTATTAAGACGAGATGGTTTGTTGCGGTTAAACGGCCTTGTAGTTTACCTAATAAAAGTACGCGCGAAATGTTCTGACTATGCAAAAAAAACTATGTTTAAAATTATCTTCACTTCTACTAGTATATGCAATTCATCTTACATGTTTATTATATAAAGAGGATCCTACTAAAGCCGGAGATACGTGTCCCATTTTTATTTATTGATCAAGAATTCTACAGACTCTTCAATCTTCCAAAGGGGCTTATTACATTGAAGAAATTAACAGAATAGATAACGATGACCGCCTTGTTTAGGCCATCAATTTCAGAGATTTCAAAAACAAAAATCTGAATTGCCAAGCTTCACGAGATATACTCTGTAGAACTGGATCAAGGACACTGCTGACTCTTCAAATTCAGCCACTTACCTGGAGTATACAACAAAACTGCATTTTAAACATGGTAAAGGTTTAGGAAGGTTTTGGAGGAGATCATTTTCCCATATTAACGTAATATTTTTCTTTCTACAACATGAAATATGACGTGCTCGTCGCTAGTATGTTGCCACCATCCTAACTCTCATTTTGTGATGTGACTAGACCAAAAGCAGACGACGCTTATTATCTTATCTGTATATTGTGACAGCCTGATTTCCATATTTTAAAAAAAGAAAGATGATTCTCAAAGTTTTATGTGACCAAGGGAAACAAATTTTTCAGTTTTTTAATAACCAGTTCGGGTGTATTTCAATCAATCAAAATGGCTTTGCGTTGCCATCTGTTTAGACTGAAAACTGACCATCGTATCTTATGAATAATATCATTGTAATGATGTAATCAATTGTCTTGTTCGACAATTCTGACTGCGTTGATATCTAGTTTTTTAATACCATAACTACGCCTGTTGGTAAACGATATGTAAGCCTTGAATTGTTTCAGTTCTTATTTAGTACTTGATAGCTGGTATATATATATTACCGAGCACAAATAAACTTTTTGACATTATAGACTTCTGATCAAAATAACAATGATAGAACTGACCATCTGAAAAAAGATAGAATACTGCTAACCATTACTAAAGATAGGACTGTACATGCCAATGTCTCAAGATAGGCTAACCGCCTTATTATAGACTACAATTAAAATTACTCCTTCTTATGATAGGACTCCAGTTCACATCAATAACCAAATATGACTTGTGCAGGATTATAACAAATACTTAATAGAAATTCTGTAATAATTTCAATAATTGAAAGCTGAGCTGAATCAAAGGGCTCAATTGTGTTTCAAGAAGGCTCAAGTTACACCATTGTTAAATAAACCTTGAACGGACATGGATGAATTTAGAGCTACATCGATATATGTTTTGACAACGAAATATGTTTATTACAGGGAAGTAGAAAGAAGAACCTGTGGAGTGGTATATATTTGACAACACTTACTAATCGAAAATTAAGAATGGTTAGATCATTTAGAAAGGCAAAAAGGGAGCTTTTCATAATTATTCGGCTGTTATAGTCAGATAAAACAGAGATTCTTATCATTATCAACATATCACTGAATCTAAGGAGCCTTCTGCCAGTATACCATCAACAATATATGTACCTTTTACAATAGTTTGTTAAAATCATTTTTTCATCCTGATAACGATAAGAAAACTATGACGTAATACACTAATTTCGTAATTTGTATATTCAATCATGTTGATCATATTGCAAGAGTGTCATTACATCATTTAATCAAGACGTTTCGCTTTCTGATATATGTAAAAGATTAACAGACACATTTTTAACATTGTTTCGTAGGACCCCATAGAAAGAAGTTACCAAGAAAGCCGAATTACCATTGTGAGTATTACGTCAAACAGTATCTGTTTGTTCTGGTTATGCATCCTTATTAGGACTCTGTGAAGGATTAGCTTTGCAGGCTAATCCTATACAGTTTTGATATCTTCAGTAAATAAAGTGGTTTGGTTTGATTTGTTTAACGTCCTATTAACAGCTAAGGTCATATAAGGATGGCCTCACGTGCGTACGATATGAATGCGTGTGGCGAGTGCGTATGCGTGTGCGTATCTCGCCACACGCATGCATGTCACACGCACGGGAGGCCGTCCTTAAATTGTTATTTCAGTTAATACCTATCTAACTGCTGTTGACATTTTAAAATACGCAGATGAGGTCTTTTTCTCAATCGGTGAATTTTGTTTGGTTTGATTTATTTTGTTTAACGTCCTACCACTGAGCTGCAACCCAGCAAACCCAGGGTTACGGGTTGAAGACGAATTATTCTCCAGGACCCGTGACTAGGCAGTGGCCAGAGCTGAAGACACAATAGTGCCTTCTGGCAGAGAGTGGTCCGACTGGGCGAAACCAAGGAAACCAAAAGGGTGGTGGACTCCGGGATAGATGACGCAAAAGGTGGGCAAACCTTCTCCCTAAGAATCCGGGAAAGGTCGGCTCTAAGGGCCCGCATACCGGACAAGACGTGTATGGCCTCAGCAGCCTCAGGGTCACCCTCATCCTGGGAATCCCCACATTGAGGATAGTCATCTGACGACCCGGATAGACCAGAGCGTATATGTCCGAGCACCAAGGATAGAGATGAACGACATCCTCCTCATCTGCCATACCCGCGTCCTCACAGTCCATAGCCTCCACACTAGCGGAACCTGAAGTCTCGACTGGATGGAACGGGCCAGCCATAGGAACCAATTCAGGAGAATCTTGAAGATGCTCCACAAAACGGCGTTTAGGTGCAGATCGCCTAACAACCGTGGCTGCAGGCTTAGACTTAGAAGTCACAGCCCTGCCCTAGGACCCGGAGACAAACGAGTCTGCACGCGAGGCAGAAGTCCTGAAGGCCGCACAAAGACCGGCGATATACAAACGACAGCGAATGCAAAATAATGGCGGACCACGTGGTACACCGCCCGCACACGTGGAATGTAAACAAACCGGCCAAAAAAGGCACAAAACAAATATATGTATATATAAAACTCAACACAAAAGGGGAGATGGGCAAAAAGCAAACAAGCGTTGCCAAAATTTGACCAAATAGTCAAAACAAACAGCTAAATAACGATGTCGGGATAGCAACAAACTACGAGCCGTCAGCCATCAGCAAGCGCCATTAAAGAAAGAGGAGGGGATATCACTCTGTTGCGTAATCATTAAGATACAGGTCACGTGACGGTAGGGAGGGCGGGATTTTTGAAATAGGTGTAAGTGATGAATATGCATAATAAAGTTATGGTAATTATTACTGAAATGAAATTGAGGTTTTTAAAGTAAAACCAATTTTCATGAGGTAATACTTACCATAACTTTATTTTGCATATTCATCATTGAAATTTTCATTTAAGAAGTCTGGCGGATACACGATATACACATGACTAACATGTCACCTTTAGGCCTTTGTACCTACAACTAATGTATACGCACACATAGATATGTAATATACATCAAAATCAAATCTAGGACGATTTGTACAAAACTGTGTTCATAAGAAGATCAATATAATTATGTCGATTGTTACGATTAAAACATTAAACATAAAAGTTATGTTCATGAAAAGCACACGTAAACAACCTAGTCACGCATAAGTTGACCGGTTTCCACCAGGTAATAAACACAAACCAAGTGGTTAAATACACGGGTCATACCAATCAATGGTCAAACATTTACCACAGTCAGAAAACTTGAACGATATCCGCAGTTGTAGTTGATATCGCAAAAGTGTGCTACACCTACAACGTATATAACAATTATTATAAAAAATCAGACAGCTTGGAGTAGTTGCTATGTCAATGAAGCTCTTGCGGTAGAATTTGCAAGCCCCCTTTCACCCTTTTAAGTTGTTAAACATTTAAGTTACCAAATTACCTGGTTCGTTAACTACAAAATTGTTGTCTATTATTAAATCAATGGGTGAGTAAACCACACAGTTCTGTTTATAGTTTTTCAGGTTTCGTAAGGTAACAATAGAGACATATCCCTATTTTACATGTGTAATGTACTGTACATTCATAGTATGAATACCATTTAAATAGTCTCTTTAAAACTACGCAGGGGAGGCCGTCTTTAAATGACCTTAGTTGTTAATAGGACGTTAAACAAAATAAACCATACAAAAGCAATTAAATATTGAATTGTAATATGAATAATGATATATCGAATTTTATGTACGATGTATAGATGTATTTGATTATGGGTGAAAATGAATAAAGGAAGAAGAAAAAAACTGTTATATATATATATATAATCATAAATTTCATGGATTAAATCTGTTCTGATTAACCGGATGTCAATAAATCAACAAAATTAAAATCAAATGTAATAGAGAATCCCGTCAATATAAGACACCGTAATTCTACATTAATATACATATAACTGTTGATAGGCTTTACTAGATTGATATTTCATGAGAATGAAAATATATGAAATTGTATTTTATTTTAGCATGAAGCTGATGTAATATTATCAAACGTAAGTTCTCTTTTTCTTTTTTTTATTTCAATTAACATTTAGAAGCTTTTGCTTCACATAAGTTATTCTTTCCATTAACATATTTGATTTTTCTGCCGTTTCCGTTTCAACATCTTTTTTTGCCCAATACAAGTTTTCCCTGAAAACTGGTCAACACCAAAACTTTATATATGTAGTTAATGAAAATAAAATCTACTTTATGTAGTCTAAATTCTCACTGATGAATTTTTAACGAGCACTATTAGATGTATTCCATAGCTGTCAGTATAATGTGACAGGGTGAGGGTGTCCTGCTTGGTGTCTTCGGCAGTATGCTTCAATGAGGTAGCACTATAAATCGGCAAAAGTTCCGGCCTATCACAACGATATAATAACACAAACATACTGCAGCCCCCCAAAACACACATACTCACAACACGCATGCATATCGCACGCACGGGACGCCGTCCTTAAATGACCTTAGCTGTTGATAGGACGTTTAACAAATCAAGCCAAACCAAACCGATCCCCGCATGCGTAAATAATAGTAGATGACATTTTAAAAGTTGTTTAAGTTTTGTGATGTTACATGTTGTTTACATTTTTCAATACATGTTTTCCGTTTCACACTTAGACAAATTTAGTTTTATTCCTGTCAGTTAACTTTAGAAGGTCATTGATTGATGACAACATATACACAAGTATTTCAGTTAATACCTATCTAACTGCTGTTGACATTTTAAAATACGCAGATGAGGTCTTTTTCTCAATCGGTGAATTTTGTTTGGTTTGATTTATTTTGTTTAACGTCCTACTAACAGCTAAGGTCATTTAAGGACGGCCTCCCGAGCGTGCGACATGCATGCGTGTGGTGAGTGTGTATGTGGGTTTTGGGAGGCTGCGGTATGTTGCGGTATGTTCATGTTATGTGTCCTTGTGATAGGCCAGAACATTTGCCGATTTAAAGTGCTACCTCACTGAAGCATGCTGCTAGAAGGACACTCCAAAGGCTCTGAAAAGTAATGCAACACGTTCGCGATGGCTATGTAAATTCAGAAGTTTAAATTTTAAATTCTCCGGACATCCATAGGCGATCTTTACATATGTAGTATGTATCGAACTCTAATATTTATGCTTGTTTTCTAATTTTGACAATATTAGCTACTTTTCATAAAGTTATGAATGGATTTGAACCCAATTTGGTCAAAAACATCCTTGGGGAAAGGGAACAGATATTGCATAAATGGTGAACCTAACCCCTGAGGGTTAAATGGGTGGGGCCCAAAAGGGGAACAGAGGAAATTCCTCTAAATCACTAATTTTCATAAAGTTATTTATGAATTTGAACTTAATTGTGTCAGGAACATCCTTTGGGGAAGGGGAACAGATGGTGTATACATGGTTACTCTGACCCCGAGGGACCAAAGGGGCGGGACCATTTAGGAAAAAAGGAAGTAATTACTTTAAATTGGTACTTGTCATTAAAATATGAAACATCCGTTGGGAAATCGAAAAAGATTTTGCATTAAATGATGACTTGGCCGATGATGATTTTTGGTGCCCCATAGGGGAAATAAAGACAATTCCTTTAAATCACTACTAGTCATAGAGTTATTAATGCATGTTGTAAACTTAGATAGTCTGGACTTCGTTACTTCTTTAAAGGAGTTAGGGTCTCAAAGCATTGTTTGAGGTTGACAAATAAAACGAATTAAACATAAACACTATTTTGACATTTGATCAAATGAAACCAGGTGGGCGATATAAGCCCCATAGGCCTCTTGTTAAGAATGTTTTGATAGATAAAAAAAACTGCTTTTAAGATTGTTGACAACGATAAAACAATATAATAAAGCCTTTACATAATTCTAACATTCGATCATAATAGTGAGATCAGAATCGTCTTATTCAGTTATGTAATCATGAGTTTGAGATTAAGATGCACATTCGCTTTTTATTTTTATATTTCTGTAGGAGGAAGTTCCATCTTCTGAATTGAAAATGCCCCTGGTAAGTATTGAGACGAGATGGTTTGTTGTGGTTAAACGGCCTTGTAGTTTACCTAATAAAAGTACGCGCGAAATGTTCTGACTATGCAAAAAAAACTATGTTTAAAATTATCTTCACTTCTACTAGTATATGCAATTCATCTTACATGTTTATTATATAAAGAGGATCCTACTAAAGCCGGAGATACGTGTCCCATTTTTATTTATTGATCAAGAATTCTACAGACTCTTCAATCTTCTAAAGGGGCTTATTACATTGAAGAAATTAACAGAATAGATAACGATGACCGCCTTGTTTAGGCCATCAATTTCAGAGATTTCAAAAACAAAAATCTGAATTGCCAAGCTTCACGAGATATACTCTGTAGAACTGGATCAAGGACACTGCTGACTCTTCAAATTCAGCCACTTACCTGGAGTATACAACAAAACTGCATTTTAAACATGGTAAAGGTTTAGGAAGGTTTTGGAGGAGATCATTTTCCCATATTAACGTAATATTTTTCTTTCTACAACATGAAATATGACGTGCTCGTCGCTAGTATGTTGCCACCATCCTAACTCTCATTTTGTGATGTAACTAGACCAAAAGCAGACGACGCTTACTATCTTATCTGTATATTGTGACAGCCTGATTTCCATATTTTAAAAAAAGAAAGATGATTCTCAAAGTTTTATGTGACCAAGGGAAACAAATTTTTCAGTTTTTTAATAACCAGTTCGGGTGTATTTCAATCAATCAAAATGGCTTTGCGTTGCCATCTGTTTAGACTGAAAACTGACCATCGTATCTTATGAATAATATCATTGTAATGATGTAATCAATTGTCTTGTTCGACAATTCTGACTGCGTTGATATCTAGTTTTTTAATACCATAACTACGCCTGTTGGTAAACGATATGTAAGCCTTGAATTGTTTCAGTTCTTATTTAGTACTTGATAGCTGGTATATATATATTACCGAGTACAAATAAACTTTTTGACATTATAGACTTCTGATCAAAATAACAATGATAGAACTGACCATCTGAAAAAAGATAGAATACTGCTTAAATTACCATTACTAAAGATAGGACTGTACATGCCAATGTCTCAAGATAGACTAACCGCCTTATTATAGACTACAATTAAAATTACTCCTTCTTATGATAGGACTCCAGTTCACATCAATAACCAAACATGACTTGTGCAGGATTATAACAAATACTTTATAGAAATTCTGTAATAATTTCAATAATTGAAAGCTGAGCTGAATCAAAGGGCTCAATTGTGTTTCAAGAAGGCTCAAGTTACACCATTGTTAAATAAACCTTGAACGGACATGGATGAATTTAGAGCTACATCGATATATGTTTTGACAACGAAATATGTTTAATACAGGGAAGTAGAAAGAAGAACCTGTGGAGTGATATGTATTTGACAACTTATCGTAAAAAATAACTGTATGCGATTACTATTTATTAAGAATGGTTAGATTATCTAGGAAGGCAGCAACGGGATGCTTTTCACAATTCTTCGGCTGTTATAGTCAGATAAAATTATCATCATTATCAAACTATCACGGAATCTAAGGATTCTTCTGCCAGTATAACATCAACAATAAATGTACTTTTACATTAGTTTATGTTCAATTCATTTTTTTAAATCCTGATAACGATAAGATAGACAATTACAATGTAATATACCATTTTCTTAATTTGTATAGTCAATCGTGTTCCAATAGTTTCATTACATGATTAAATCACGATTTCGCTTTCTCATATATGTGAAAGATTAACATACCTCAACTGCTTAACATTTTTAGCATTGTTTCGTAGGACTCCCGTTTCACACGAGAACGTTACATAATAGGTCAAGACCGACTATACAAAGTATTACGTCAAACAGTATTTGTTTGGTTATACATCCTTATTAGGACCATGTGAAGGATTGCTTTGCTAAACAGGTTTGATATCGTCATTAAATATTGTCTATTAGGGCTTAAAGCCCTATTGTTTTTGAAATATTTCTCTGAATATCTCTCTGAACACGCAAAAACAGGTGAACGCTGGCGCAAATTCATATTATTACCAAATCAGAATTATGGAATATGTTTGGCTGTTCATTACCACAGACACAAGATATTTATTAGGAAGAAGAAATTTATTTGGAAAGAGAGAAAGAAGATCCCAAATTCCATCGCCTTTTCCAATCATGAGTCTACAGTGACAAATCTGCCAACCTAGCCCTCTAAACACGGAGGAACAGGTGAACGCTGTCGCAAATTCCTTTTATTACCAAATCAGAATCGTGGGTTATCGTCGGCAGTTCATCGATGCAGAAGATTTTATGAAGAAGAAAGCTGTTAAGAAAGAAGAGAGAAGATCCCAAATTCTTCCGCTCAGTCAATGGAGGCAGTAGTATAAGTCCTACTTGCGAGGCAGGACAAAATAAAAAAAAATATTGGGTTCCCGGCAGTTCATCACCTCAGATGCATGCAAGACATCAGTAAAGTCGGTTATTGTTTTTCAATTAGGTTATTGTAATATGTTGTTCTTATTGTATCTGATGGACTGATTAGTCGCCTGCAGAGGGTCAAGATTACTGCAACACGCCTGGTTTCACGTACTCAATAGAGGACACATTTCAACAGGCCACAACAAAGATTTACATGTACACTTACACGGCAAAAACTGAAATCGTTTCGGAGTATTTACAGGGACGTGTTACTCGCTACCGGCCGTCACGATCACTACGATCGGAGACAGAGACCAAACTCTTGTACCGTGTCTGATGGAAGTCAGTGCTTTGGGGGGAAAGAGCCACATTGTGGACAGCTTACCAACTTTTACCAGGAAGTCGAGACCCTCGCCTCACTCATGGATGTTAAAACTTACATGTTAATATGTTCTGTTAGAAACTCATGCAGACGTCTTGTACACATTATTAGGACCCTGGGAAGGATAAGCTAAACAGGTTTTAAATCTTCAGTGAATAAAGTGCTTTGGTTTAGTTCTATTTGTTTAACGTCCTATTAACAGCTAAGGTCATATAAGGATGGCCTCACGTGCGTACGATATGAATGCGTGTGGCAAGGGCGTATGCGTGTTTTGGGAGGTTGCCGTATGTTCTGTTAGAAACTCATGCAGACGTCTTGTACACATTATCATTTAACTGATCGACATACGTTATATATGTTATATCGTTGTGTAACGCTTGAACTGAAATGAATTACGTATTATGGAAAGGCAGACCAGCCTTACCTTTTGAACGATTTTCTCTAAAGATAACTCATGGTCTGCGCTGAAGATAACTTTCCCAGTGGCCCATATCCTGTTTAAAATACGCTAGCCCCACTACAGTTCCCCTCACCTGCCCTTAATACTGATCACAGTCCTTTAAAAAGATAGCAGAGCACTACACTAACCACAGCTTTCCTCATCTTAACTCCCTGCATGTGCACACTGTCTCATAGCTACAAAATAATTAGCCATGCTTATCACTACATCATCTAACAATTTAATTTTCCGCCAATTTTCTATTTCTGTTATCAGAAGACTATCAAAACTAGTAACTACAGAAAATAAAATGCATCTTTACTTTATTAAAATTTTCATTCCCAATATAACAAGTGACATTAAAAATCCCAAAAGAAATTCAGTTGTAACCACTCTAATTCTCATGTGTTGACTTAACCAAGATTTGACTTGTGTCCTTGATGAACCAGAAGACGCTTACAAAAGTAAATGATCAGGTCTCCTTGACAGCACAAATCTACATTTTTCTTCATATTTTGCAAACCTTTGATCGATTTTGAGCTAAAAATAAGGGTTTTGTTATTATATCTGTACATTTCGTTGTTTAAACTCACCTGGTCCTGTTTATATCCTGCCGCAGCGTTTATCCGTAGTCCGTTGTTCGTCAACTTTTCATATCAATCCCTACAGAAAAATTTGTCAATAAGGGAAATGGGGAGATTTTCAGAATTTATCGACTGCTATAGTCAGATAAAACAGAGATTCTTATCATTATCAACATATCACTGAATCTAAGGAGCCTTCTGCCAGTATACCATCAACAATATATGTACCTTTTACAATAGTTTATGTTAAAATCATTTTTTCATCCTGATAACGATAAGAAAACTATGACGTAATATACTAATTTCGTAATTTGTATATTCAATCATGTTGATCATATTGCAAGAGTGGCATTACATCATTTAATCAAGTCGTTTCGCTTTCTGATATATGTAAAATATTAACCGACACATTTTTAACATTGTTTCGTAGGACCCCATAGAAAAAAGTTATAAGGAAAGCCGAAATACCATGGTGAGTATTACGTCAAACAGTATTTGTTTGTTCTGGTTATGCATCCTTATTAGGACTCTGTGAAGGATTAGCTTTGCAGGCTAATCCTATACAGTTTTGATATCTTCAGTAAATAAAGTGGTTTGGTTTGATTTGTTTAACGTCCTATTAACAGCTAAGGTCATATAAGGATGGCCTCACGTGCGTACGATATGAATGCGTGTGGCGAGTGCGTATGCGTGTGCGTATCTCGTCACACGCATGCATGTCGCACGCACGGGAGGCCGTCCTTAAATTAACTTAGCTGTTAATATGACGTTAAACAAAATAAACCAAACCAAACCAAACTCTAAAAAGCTCTCTGAAAACGGAAAAAAAACAGGTGAACGCTATCGCAAATTCATATTATTACCAAAATCGGACTTATGGAGTATGATTGGCAGCTTATCACCACAGACACAAGATATAAGGAAGAAAAAAATGTTTAGAAAGAAAAGAGAAGATCCAAAATCAATCGCCTCCTCCAATCATGAAATAGAGGCAGCAGTATAACACTTACGAATACGTCCTACTTGTGAGACAGGACAAAATCGGAAACATTGGGTTCCCGGCAGTTCATCAGCACATATGCATACAAGACATTCGTACATTCGATTGTTGCATTTCGATTAGGGTATGCTAATATATTTATCATTATTGTATCTGATCGATTACGACTAATTAGCAAATTGCAGTGGGTCAAGATCACTGCTGTAGTATACCTACGAAGACTATCAAAACTAGTAACTTCACAAAATAAAATGCATCCTTACTTCATTTAAAGTTTGTTTCCCAATATAACAATTGACATTGAAAATCCCCAAAGAAATTATGTTGTTAACACTCTTATTCGCATGTGTTGACCTAACCAAGATTTGACCTAAACTTGTAAGACATGTGACCTTGATTAACCAGAAGACGCTTCCATTACTAAATGATCAGGTCTCCTTGACAGCACAAATCTACATTTTTCTTCATATTTTGTAAGTTTAAGATCGATTTTGAGCTAGCATAAGGGTTTTGTTACATCTGTATATCTGTACATTTCGTTGTTTAAACTCAACTGGTCCGGTTTATATCGTGACGCAGCAATCATCGTCTATCTGTAGTCCATTGTTCGTCAACTTTTCATTTAAATCCCCACAGAAAAAAATGGTCAATAAGGGAAACGAAATAATTGTCCTTTATCGTGGTAACACGTCCTTACAACTTATTACCTTCCCTACTAGTGAGTAATACGTTAAACATTATATTTGTGTAAGAATAACGACAAACTCCATTTGTTAGTTTGTCCTGGTTATACGTTCTTAAGCCCCCCCCTTATTGAAATTGCCACAACGTTTACCCGATCTATATATAACCGTTTCAATCATTCATTTCGTCCAGCACAGACGGAACAATTACATTTAATCTTTACATCAAAGCGATTGCAAACATATCGCTGATGTATTTGTTTACTTTGGGTTATGCCGGTTCCATGGGTCTGTTTTGACAATGAAATATTTTTTCATACAGGGAAGTAAAAAGAATTTGTCGAGTGGTATATATTTGACAACACCTACTTATCGAAAATTAAAAATCGTGAGATCATTTAGAAACGCAAAAAAGGGATCCTTTTCAGAATTCTTCGACTGTTATAATGAGATAAAACAGATTCTCATAATTATCAACATATCACTGAATCTGACGAGCCTTCTGTCAGTATAACATCAACAATAAATGTACCTTTTACAATAGTGTATGTTCAAATCATTTTTTAATCCTGATCACGGTATGAAAATTATGATCTTAAATACCAATTCCGTAATTTGTATAATCAATGGTGTTGATCATAATACAATAGAATCATTACATCATTTAATTACGACATTTCGCTTTCTGATATATTTTAAATATTAACCGACACATTTTTAACATTGTTTCGTAGAACCCCATAGAAAGAAGTTACCAAGAAAGCCGAAATGCCATTGTGAGTATTACGTCAAACAGTATTTGTTTGTTCTGGTTATGCATCCTTATTAGGACTCTGTGAAGGATTAGCTTTGCAGGCTAATTCTATACAGTTTTGATATCTTCAGTAAATAAAGTGGTTTGGTTTGATTTGTTTAACGTCCTATTAACAGCTAAGGTCATGTAAGGGTGGCCTCACGTGCGTACGATATGAATGCGTGTGGCGAGTGCGTATGCGTGTGCGTATCTCGCCACACGCATGCATGTCGCACGCACGGGAGGCCGTCCTTAAATTAACTTAGCTGTTAATATGACGTTAAACAAAATAAACCAAACCAAACCAAACTCTAAAAAGCTCTCTGAAAACGGAAAAAACAGGTGAACGCTATCGCAAATTCATATTATTACCAAAATCGGACTTATGGAGTATGATTGGCAGCTCATCACCACAGACACAAGATATAAGGAAGAAAAAAAATGTTTAGAAAGAAAAGAGAAGATCCCAAATTAATCGCCTCCTCCGATCATGAAATAGAGGCAGCAGTATAACACTTACGAATACGTCCTACTTGTGAGACAGGACAAAATCGGAAACATTGGGTTCCCGGCAGTTCATCAGCACATATGCATACAAGACATTCGTACATTCGATTGTTGCATTTCGATTAGGGTATGCTAATATATTTATCATTATTGTATCTGATCGATTACGACTAATTAGCAAATTGCAGTGGGTCAAGATCACTGCTGTAGTATACCTACGAAGACTATCAAAACTAGTAACTTCACAAAATAAAATGCATCCTTACTTCATTTAAAGTTTGTTTCCCAATATAACAATTGACATTGAAAATCCCCAAAGAAATTATGTTGTTAACACTCTTATTCGCATGTGTTGACCTAACCAAGATTTGACCTAAACTTGTAAGACATGTGACCTTGATTAACCAGTTCTGGTTATGCATCCTTATTAGGACTCTGTGAAGGATTAGCTTTGCAGGCTAATCCTATACAGTTTTGATATCTTCAGTAAATAAAGTGGTTTGGTTTGATTTGTTTAACGTCCTCTTAACAGCTAAGGTCATATAAGGATGGCCTCACGTGCGTACGATATGAATGCGTGTGGCGAGGGCGTGTGCGTGTTTTGGGAGGTTGCGGTATGTTCATGTTAAGTCTCCTTGTGATAGGCCGGAACATTTGCCGACTTATAAGGCTACCTCACTGAAGCATACTGCCGAAGACACGCAGCAGCACACCCCCACCCGGTCACATTATACTGACAACGGGCCAACCAGTCGTCTCACTCCTAATATGCTGAGCGCTAAGCATGAGTAGCAACTAACATTTTTAAAGACACTGGTATGTCTCGGCTAGGGGAACGATTGTAACACAATGGACTTGATGACGTAATATTATTACGTAATTGATAAATCTTGTTAATTATAATTATTAATTATAATTGCCATATATATTTTAAGATATGTATATACTACAGTTTGGTCAAAGGTAATTACCATAGATATTTTATGATACGTATATACATTTACTACAGGTAGGTCAAAGGCGGTCAGAATGTTTACATATGTTGAAATAGTGTTCTCAGAGATAAGGCACGTCCTGCCACGTTAGGCAAACGTCATTAAGTCAGGATGATCATCTATTTAACGTCATTAAGACAGGATGACCATCTATTTTAAAGTCATTAAGTCAGGGTGACCATCTATTTTGGACCAATGTCAGCATTCCTTAACTTATGTAAAAGTTAATTCACGTGTTGAAGACGTGATGGTCAAAAGTGGTTTCATAACAACCTACTATAAAAAGGACACTGTCCACGACTACGGGGTGTGCAGTGCGGACCCGGGACGCAGACAGTACAACATCTCGATGTTTCACTTAGCACTCATTTTCGGCCACGTAACTAAAGCCTCATATTAGAAGTTATCGCCATTCGACCAGCCTGGGGAAAAGATGTTAAAACGCCATGAGCCATCTAATTAAAGAAGTTAGTTTAAAGAACCTGCGGTCGAACTTTTCTTTTATATAAGTACATGTAACACCTGAAGTGTTACACGATCCCAAAACCTTCCTCACAACGGCAGACGCCTGACGCCACGGTATGGCATAAGCTCACATTGGTCCTTCGGCTAATAAACTAAGACTCTGCGCATCAAACAACTATAATAACGATATGGCATACTCTTTATAATATCATTCAAGGTAAACAATGAAACAGGTTTTTTTTTTTTACTTTAAAAGGCAGCGATTAACAAGAGGCCCTTAAAGCCTGTATCGCTCACCTGATTGGATTAGATCAAATGTCAAAATGTTCATATTATTAGCGATTTAAAGGAATTATCTCTATTTCCCCTATAGGGACCCGTCCCTTTGGCCCCTCGGGTGTCAGAGACACCATTTATGCAAAATTTGTTCCTCTTCTACCAAGGATGTTTCTGACCAAATAGGGTTCAAACCCATTCATAACTTTATGGCTAGTAGCGATTTAAAGGAATTACCTATATTTCACCTATTAGGCCCCGCCCCTTTAGCCCTTTTGGGGTCAGAATCACCATTTATGCAAAATCTGTTCCTCTTCCCACAGGGATGTTTCTGACCAAATTGAGTTCAAATCCATTTATAACTTAATGACTAGTAGCGATTCAAAGGAATTACCTCTATTTCCCCTACTGGGCCCCGCATCTTTGGCCTCTTTGGGGTCAGAGTCACCATTCATGCAGGAATCTGTTCCCCTTCTCTCAAAGATGTTTCTGAACAAATTGGGTTCACATCCATTCATCACTTAATGGCTAGTAGCGATTTAAAGGAATTAGCTATATTTCCCCGTTTGGGTCCGGCCCCTTTGGGGTCAGAGCAATCCTTTATACAAAATCTGCCCCCTCCCCCAAGGATGTTTCTGACCAAATTGGGTACAAATCCATTCACAACTTTATGACTAGTAGCGATTCAAAAGAATTACCTCTATTTCCCCTACTGGGCCCCGCACATTTGGCCTACTTTGGGTCAGAGTCACCATTCATGCAGAATCTGTTCCCCTTCTCCCAAAGATGTTTCTGACCAGATTGGGTTCAAATACATTCATAACTTGATGGCGAGAAGCAATTTAAAGGAATTACCTCTATTTCCCCTATTAGGCCCCGATTTATTGAGTCACCATTCATGCAAAATCTTTTCCCCTTCCCCCAAGGATGTCTCTGACCAAAGTGGGTTTAAATCCGTTCATAACTTACACCGGGTTCAATCGTACTCACCGAGCGCCGATGCTTACACATGGGCGTCGATGAATTTTACACCCGGGCAACGATAATTTCTATAGAAAATATACGCCGAAGACGGGATCGGAAGAACGGTTGAGAATTTGTTTCTCTTTTTTTGATGTGATAATGCTGTCCTTCAAGGAAAATAACTCGACCACGAACACTATGATAAAATGGCTATAACTTGCAAGGATTACAGGCAGGAAAAACACTTATCATTTTTTAGCTAATTCGTCCACAGTGTAGGCGGGTATGACCAAATTATGCCCCAATTCACGAATTATGTAACATATACAGCAAAATCCGCGATCGAAATGACTGTAAATCTCACAGTTTATCGGAATTATATATTTTGACACTGTCAAGTCTTATTGGATTGATTTGTAATAGTTAAATAAGAAAATTAAACATCTCCGTAGTTTACACCTACGAGACCCTGGAGCTTTATACACGGACGCCGCAATTTGCTGACAGAAGCTGCAGCTGGTGGCAATACTGAAAGAGTTAGACTACTCCTAGACAAAGGCGCCCATCCTGATAAGGTGAGTGTTTCAAAGCCACCAGTCTTCAGGTATGTTCCCCCTTGATTGTTTGGAAAAGATATTTGTAAGCAGAACAGAACTATTATTTGGAAATGAGTAGTTATACATGTTTAATTATGATACTTTATTGATTGCGATATGTAGCTAATTACTGTTGAATATGTCGTCCCCTATATGTCAACAATTTAGGCCTTTGGTATCACTGACAAGTCCTAGTTACTTTGGTTATGGACCAGCCGGTATTACTTTGTATATTACCTAATATCTTAGATCATTAACATTTTATTTTCTTATTCGTCGTTTATTATCTAAATCTGGGAGAATATTGCGTTATATGTAAACTGTTTTCGAAACTCTGACAAAGTTTGTGAATATAAGGATCAATTATCAGCTCTGTTTCAAATATTTTTTCTACAAGTCATATGTACGTGTCCACATTTACACATACATATATATGTATAACGATAACACCATTTAACGTCAGGATGCCTTTGGCACCTGCCGTTATAGTCGTGATGGGTAAATTTTGTTAGTCAAACTTTTTTTCCGGCTAGCAACTTCTCTTTTCTGTAATACAAACGATACATTCACAGCCTAATCTAGTCCCTATGTTGACAGTAATTATTGACACGATTTAACTGATGGTTCCCGTGTTTACTGCAATTATTTTAAATGAAATACAAATGTTTGATGTTCTGGACTATTTTAGATTATGAATATTAACAGTTTTCACACCAGTATATGCAATTTGGATGACGTAGGATTACGTAGTTCTGTCTCAATCCTGCATTGAAAACGAAAGTAAAAAAAAATAGTTTGATCGTCGTGGAAATGTGCATGCGTTCATAGAGAAACTATCAACATGTATTAGACTTCTATGGTAATCATGAGTTCATTTGCGGGAACATTTCATACAAGCCGAAAACAAACCGTGTTTATGTAGTCAACTGTGTACAATTATATAAATAGCTTTGCAGCCAAACATTCCACGGGATGAATTTAGATGTCACGTGACTAATCACGTGATCATCACTATCGGCAAAAATGGTGGTTATATTTAATGTAACTAAACCAGCGACCGTTCGCATTTTCATATTCATTTGTATGTCACTAGAATACGCAAGAAATATCAACAGGAATTGAAGGCAAGTTGTAACAAACTACAGACCCGTGTACGTTCGCAGTTCCGATTTAAGCGTAGCGTTTCCATAGCATTACCGTACCATTTCCGTAGCACTTCCGTAGCATTACCGTACCATTTCCGTATCATTTCCGTACCGTTTGCGTCCACTCACTGTAGCATTATCGTAGCATTTGCGTTTACCTATTTTCATTCACAGACCGTCTCATAACCGTTCGGTGGAAAATTTTGCGGAATGTATTTTTTATCGAAACGAAATTTAGTTAAATATACTTACCGAACGTCAAAAAAGAAATGTAGCGACAGCAAATAATTTGATAATGAGGTGAGGATTAAATAGATACGGCTATAAATCTGTCTGTATCTTTGTATAGAAAAAATAACACTCGCACCCTTAGTGTGATAAAAATGTCGGATCCTAGTAGTAGTCGACGCATTACAATGGAAGCAAAGATGAAGATCGTGTCAAATAAACAATATTACCTTTACTGTGGTGAAGTCTTACCTTTAAAACAGTTACATGTAATATGCACTGGTCAGGCTAAATGTATAGGGTACAAATGGTCCAGACAGTATCACACAGGTAAACTAGGGTAGTTGTTAGACTTAATTGTCAGCAATCATACAAACAACACAGCATGTTGTATACAGGTAAACTAAAGGTAAGGTATTTTGTGGACCAAGTGATACTACAATTGTAGGTGTGAAAGGTAGAACAATAAGAGGCTTTAATGAGAATGGCATCGTGATCTATGGAGTTATTCATTATTTATTTCAATTTTAAACACAAAGGTCTAATCACAGAATTGATAACAAATTGATAAAATCAGAGACGTATATATCACATATGTAATATATATATATATATATATATATATCTGATAAATTATAACAAGAGTAAATTAATTACATAGTAAGAGAAAATACGGTATATAAAGTGCATACACATCTGAAATAGAACTGATGTCCTAAACAGAAATCATCTTGTTATGAACAGTAAAAAAATACCTAATTCTGAAAAAAATCTTCGTCCGACATAAATCTCTCAAGTGAGACGTTAGAAAACTGTCAGGAGCATGACGAAGGTAGTTAAAATTAATTAGAACTCTTTTTAGAAAATTAAAATGTCTTACAATAATCCAGCATTTACAGGGATAAAGCAAGGTTGAGCTAATCGACCTAGTCAAAAAGATGTGGAGACTAGTATCGTTTAATTTTGATTTAAAACACAGAAATAAAAAAAAATAAAAATGTACAACTTTAATCTGGTGTACGAGAGTTGCTTGATTTGGTGACCATATTTTAGAGCAGTAATCTAACTAACTGCACTAATGTACAGAGAGCGAATAACATTTGGAAAATCCAAATATGTATATTGGCATGACCTTACCAACCACTTATCTAACATGTAATAAAAAGTTAAGATTCGGAGTGAGCCATACACCCAGGTCTTTAGCATGTGTTTCTTTCTTTAGAGATTCCCCACCAAGCTATCGGGATACTCAGTTGTATATCTTTTGTTGCTAAACGTTATATAACAATATTTCTTTATATTAAACGTACATTTTAAAGTTTTACACCAGTCGTAGACTCTGTCAATATCGGATAGGAGTTCACCACAGTCTTGAATATAACGTGCTGCTTTACAAAATTTGCCATCATCGGCAAAAAGGAAAGTTTTGAAAAAATGTAAAAGAGAGGGTGAATCATTTGAATCGCGTAGTTTCAGGACTGATATTATACAGATATTTTTTGTATTATCACACTAACATCATCATCAAAGTCTCTTTCGCGGAGTTCGCCGAATATCTCGTCAAAGTTGGAATAGAAAAAAACTTTTCTTCGTGGCAACGTTGCTTTACTTCATTAAGAAACACATCCGCTGCTAGTTTGATAGAATTTTATAATTATTGGTATGCACATAACATATTTCCTTTGGTGTCTTTTCTTAAATTGTTATTTTGTAAAAAAAAACAACAACAAAAACAAAAACACACACACACCCTCACACATATACACAGATTTAAATAACAGTCATTAAAGACACTTGTTAATACTTATATTATTAAAAGTATACATTTGTAATTTAAACTCTTGAGATGATGGTTTCATAATATATGTAGACATAATAAATTTCGATTTTTACCGTGAATATCTAAGATTTGTTATGATAAGTAGCCTACATCAATTCATTTGAATCATTATTTTATAAGTCATATTCAACTTGACATTTTCATATTTTCTTTCATGAAAGTAAGAAAATGCTACTGCTATAGTTTTAAACTCACTCAGGTGTAAAATTTGAAATGTTGGACTGGTAATATAGGTACATTTCTGTATGTTGGCTAAGTGAGAATGAGCCATAATTGGACCCCGGGGGTTAATTGGGGACAGGTCACCTGGCCAGGTATACCATGTGCCAGACACAAAAGAGCTAGACTGATCAGCATCTTACAGGTAATGTGTGATAGGATGCATGTCCTCAAGGCTGTGGGGTTGCATATTGCGCCCAGTTGGCCATTGACAACAGGCCTTTCCTAGATGTTTGGCTTCAATGTAATGTACATGTAGTCTGGACATGTACATGTCTGAAGATCTGTCGACAGAACATACAATGTATAATATCACATAGATGACATGTACTGTAAATTCTAAATAACATTCATTATTTTATAGGGAAGTCTAAAAGATTCAAAAACTTTATCTTTTAGTGAGTCACTTAACAATGACCATGCTAATTAATTAATAAATACATTTGTTTATTATGCTTATTATGACATCTATTTTATTTGAAGTTTTTAATCCATGATATCTGAGGCCAGTTGAACATGCGAAAAAAATTAGTTTAGAATTAATAAATTTACCTTCAATGATCTTGTTTGTTATTCATATTGTAATTAATTTGTTAAAATCATGTAAATCCATTTCAATTGTAGACCAAATCCTTATTATATTAAGCATGAAACGGTTTGGGTGGTGATGACCTGCGCAGTAATTGCACATGGACTTTTGGTCTAGCCACTCAACAGTAGTTAAAGTAAATAATTTGTATCTGCACAGTTAATTATGCTTACTACTAATTAATTTCAACTACATGTATATACTAAACATTGACTATGTTTGTAGCTATTGTACTTTGTGTGAGTGGATGTGTTGTATGTGTTCTAAATTCTTGTGTTATCTTATTATAATTTCATTCAAATGAGTTACCTCCCCTTATATAGTTATTGTTATCATTTGTGTATATGTTTATAAAATTTCATATCACATATTATAATTATCATATAATGAATATTGATTTGTTAAACTTGTTCGACCTATGGAGAGAATGTATATAGGCTTTAGCCTGTTATTCAATCCAATTGACTTTTCCATCCGTCAATAAGATTTGTTGAAATGAAAATGTACTGTAAAAGAAACGTTCCAGTTTAGAATAACAATGTAAACGAAACTTTAGTAAATTAACATTCAATAAAAATATAAATATTAATATTTTGTCTGACAAAATATTTACATGAAGTACATGTACACCTGAGTCAGCCATTATTAGGCCTCTGACACAAACTGATGTGTTGTAATAGAAGCATGTAAATGATTAAAATGATCGCAAACAGCATCAAAATTAATTTCAAAAGTAGATTCTTCACTCTACACTGTTGAAGTCTTTATATATTGAAACAATGTATTACCGGGTTATGCCCTTTCTGATTATAAGATTTAAAAAAAACAGTTGTGCACTAATTATACGTTTAATTCAGTACCTTAAATCTCGTGCACTCCTAATTTCTCCTAGGGTGCAAAGGTTAACTGATTGTCACTCAACTGAAGGTTAGATCACAAAACAAGTCCATCAATAAAGATTTTCATAGTGTTATCCATTATCACGTAAACACGCACAGTCCGCTCCATTGCAGACGTGTATGGCAAGCCAAAGTGGAAAAAAGTCACTATTTATGGATATCCATAAATAATTCTTAATATCCATAATTCGATTTATGGATATCCATAAATTAACTTAAATTATGGATATCCATAATTCATTTATGGATATTAAGATACGAATTATGGATATTTACAGGCGATTTATGAATATCAATAATTCATTGCGTTTTTTTAAATATCCGTAAATCATTTTTAAATATCCATAAATCAGCGACCCCTATGTCTGGTTGCACTATTAGAGGAGTTCCGTAAAAAAAGACATGCGCATATTAAATATCCATAAATCAGTGAGACGAGTGTCGTTTACGATCTAAGAACCTCGTTAAGCACTTTGCTCTGATTGGCTGAAAAACACACTGCCAATCTATCGCGCTCGTTTATTGGTCAATAACAATAGAAGACGAAAGTAGCTTTCAATATAGTTCGGATACACGTACATGTAAATTTACTTTCCATCTCATCCACAACTTCACTGATATATTTTATATTTAACGTTAATCGCGCAAATTACTAATCTTCCATCTAAAGAAAACACATCAAATTTTACGAGTCTGAAACAAAATGTCTTAGTTGTGATCAGACATCGTATATCGTCGCTTTGTTTTTTTAAGACCGCGATCTTTCATTGTTCATACATTTTGTATATTTATTTTGAGATCCCTCCCTTCTTACATTGTTGTTTCAATAAGTTTTATTGTGACAACAAAAGGATTAGACAACAGGCAGCCTTTTCGGAAAACATTCAACAGTTTCAAATGTTTTTTTTCACCAACAAGAGTAGATACATATACATGAATATTGAAATACAATCAGAACCATTGACTATTATGTATACGTATGCAGCATCTAAATAAATAGGCTGTCTTCTCATAAGTTGAATCACCTTCGAATTAGGAGTTGAATATTGAAATTGGACGTTTTAATCAGATAGATATAATTTGTAATTGTGAAACTGTGGTGATATTGAAGACGAGTACCGCTTCATAATAAAATGTAGCTTTTACACAGATATCAGAAAACGTTTCATCAAACCGTACTACTAACGAAAACGTAGTATGCAGAAATTTGAGCAACTTTTAGAAACAAGAAATATTAAAGATCTTTCAAATCTAGGGAAATCTATCATTTTCGACAGCAAAAGACAATTGTTTCTAGAAATTTAATAGCAATAATAATTGAAAAAAAAATGAAATCACTCTCTTAACTCGCGCTGGGGTAACTGTTTGGCAACACAATTATTCAGTAATTTATATTGTTATATATGATCGTTGTATTTGTGATTTTTTTTTGTTAATACAAGTAATGATAAAATGATTATTAAATAGTCTTTGATTTAAGATAATCAATTAATAATAAATATATAAAAGCATTTAATATATATGTTTTTGTAATTAAATGCATTTAATTTTTTTAAATTAATACGTTTTAAATAAAGGTCCTGGAGGCTATCCCTACCCATAGGAACTTAGCTTCTAAACAAGAGGCCCATGGGCCTTAACGGTCATCTGACAAACACTTACACTTACAGCAGGGACACACACCCCAATCCAGCATTATTACCATAAATTATTTATCGCAGCCAGTTATGTTTTAGATCAAATTTGGTTTTTATCCATTTAGCTTGTCCAGGAAGAGCAGCATCATAAAGCAAAATTTTAGCCAAGTTCCCATTTTTGGGGCATGCCCCTATGTCCCAATGGGTCAGACAAGACTCATTTATATCAATTAGGATTGCCTTTCCCCAATGATGTTTCATACTAAATATGGTTGTAATCAATTCAGGCATTAAGGAGGAATTGCATTTTTAAGAAATGTTTAACCTAAGCGCTCCTTTTGCCCCATCTTTTTTTCCCCAGGGGTCAAACCTGTCTCATTAAAAAATATGATTGCCGTCACCTTATGTTTCACATCAAATTTGGTTGTAATCCACCAAAAGGTTAGGGAGGATTAGGATTTAACAGCAAATATTCACCAAAGTTCCCCTTTTGGGGCCCTGCCCCTCAGGCCCCAGGGGTCACACTAGTCTCGTTTATATAAAATATGACCACCCTTCCCAAAGGATGTTTCATACCATATTTCGTATTAATCCACCCAAGGGTTAGAGAGAAGTAGGATTTATAGCAAAAATTCACCAAAGTTCCCCTTTTGGGGCCCCGCCCCTCTGGCCCTAGGGGTCAAACCAGCCTCATTTATATAAAATATGATTGTCCTCCTCCAATGATGTTTCACACCAAATTTGGTAATAATTCACTATGGGTGTTAGGAGGAGTAGGATTTTATAGCAAAATTTCATCAAAGTTCCCCTTTTGGGGCCCTGCCCCTCTGGCCCCAGGGCTCACACCAGCCTCATTTATATAAAATATGACCACCCTCCCCCAATGATGTTTCACAACATATCTGGTTGAAATCTACTAAAGGGTTAAGGAGGAGTAGGATTTTATAGCAAAATTTCATCAAAGTTCCCCATTTGGGGCCCCACCCCTCAGGCCCCAGGGGTCACACTAGCCTCATTTATATAAAATATGACCACCCTCCCCAAATGATGTTTCACAACATATCTGGTTGAAATCCACTAAAGGGTTAAGGAGGAGTAGGATTTTATAGCAAAATTTCATCAAAGTTCCCCATTTGGGGCCCCACCCCTCAGGCCCCAGTGGTCACACCAGCCTCATTTATATAAAATATGACCGCCCTCCCCAAATGATGTTTCACAACATATCTGGTTGAAATCCACTAAAGGGTTAAGGAGGAGTAGGATTTTATAGCAAAATTTCATCAAAGTTCCCCTTTTGGGGCCCCGCCCCTCAGGCCCTAGTGGTCACACCAGCCTCATTTATATAAAATATGACCGCCCTCCCCAAATGATGTTTCACAACATATCTGGTTGAAATCCACTAAAGGGTTAAGGAGGAGTAGGATTTTATAGCAAAATTTCATCAAAGTTCCCCTTTTGGGGCCCCGCCCCTCAGGCCCCAGGGGTCACACCAACTTCATTTATATAAAATATGACCGCCCTCCCCCAATGATGTTTCACACCAAATTTAGTTGTAATCCACCCAAGGGTAAAGGAGGAGTAGGATTTTATAGCAATATTCACCTAAGTTCCCTTTTTGGGGCCCCGCCCTTCTGGCCCCAGGGGTCAGACCAGCCTCATTTATATAAAATATGATTGCCCTCCCCCAATGATGCTTCAAACCAAATTTGGAAGTAATCCACCCAAGCGTTAAGGAGGAGTAGCGTTTTGAAAGAAAAAGTTTACGGACGGCGCACGGCGCACGGCGCACGGCGGACGACGGACGACGACGGACGAAGCACGATGACTATAGGTCATCCTGACCCTTTGGGTCAGATGACCTAAAAAACCCATTGGCATCCCCACCCTATAACCATTTATAGTTTTGCTGGACATAAAAAAATAAACACAATCCTGTTGTAAATATAGGCATTGGGGTATTTCCCCCATCCCGAGGGACTATTATTCGATTTATGGATATCCAGAATTCGATTTATGGATACCCATTATTCGATTTATGGATATCCATAATTCCATTTATGGATATCCAAAATAAACTCATTGTCAAGATAATTAATTTTTCCACACAATAAGTTTAGGCTATAGGCTGATGGTGTTACAACTTATCAAATATTTCACCTCTAATATTTATGTAGTTTGGACAATGAGAAAAGTAATGAAAAGAGATTTCACATTGGTTACAACATGCACATGAAGGTGATTCTACTCAATTCACACGATGCGTGTCATGATTAAGTTAGATAGAATTATGTCAATGTTTTGTTAATGAAATGTTCAGGCGACGAGGCACTTTAAACTATTGTCTGATTTCGGATAGATTCATGAAAGTTATTCCAAATTTTGACATACATTTATCAAACAATAGTTTAAGAGATCTACGTATTGTTTTAGCAATGTATCTTTACATATGGTGGCTAATACAGTCAGTACCAGGATCTTTGATTTAGTGACCTCGGCTTTTCATGTACCATATACAATATTATCATTTAAATAAAGTATCAACTATTGAGGGATTTTTTAAGATTTCGCAATGGTAAGTATTAATCTTCTTAACAATCACCAATATGTTTTTGGGTCAGATACAACAAAATAATCAATATTACCATCTATATTAGTATAACATGATTCTCGTGCATACTTATTGCATATATAATTGATTGGATTTCTAGCTCTTTTAAAACATTTATAAATGAGTCTCTAATCGAACCGACAAACATGGCGGATCTGGAGGGTATCGAATGGACCTGACTTAGGCTGTAGCTAAGCTTTTGTTTCATTTTAGTGTTAAGTGCAAGAATGAATGTCACGATATAAAATGAAGATTGGATTCATAAAATTATCATTTGGTAACGTTATCTCGAGCTTTATATATGGGACTTATGACTTAACTGCAATCAATGTAAGATGTAAGTACCAGATAAGCAAATAAAATGTTTAAAAAATTGAGTATTTAACCGATTAATAGAAAAAATTCTTATTATCAATTTCCTTGCATTAAACACTGAAATATTGCACAAACTTCCCCGTCCCGTTCAGGTCCACCATGTTTGTCGATTAAATGATTACTAACCCATTAAGCTTGAAAACACATCATTAAAAAGATTCACATGGAAATGGTAATATTATATACAAAAGCCTATTTGTGTCGATTAAAGTAAATGAACATGTTATAACGCGGGGGGAAAACACGTTATTCCGGAAATAAAGCCGCTTGTTTGCGTTATAACGTGAAAAAGACATAATAACGCGAAACAAATTACGAAATAACGCAAATCAGAACACTAATAAGGAAAAGAAATTTATTCATTAACATTATCTAAAACGCTTGCCGTTTGTTTGATACAATTTCCATTGACACCTAGAATATTTAAAACGATCTGGGTATCGTTTCAAAGCTTCGTAATTAACGAATTTTGCGAATAACGCGAAAAAAACCCACGAAATAACGCGAAAAAACCCTGATAACGCGAGAAAAATTACGAAATAACGCAAATCAAAACACTAATAAGGAAAAGAAATTTATTCATTAACATTGTCTAAAACGCTTGCCGTTTGTTTGATACAATTTCCATTGGCACCTAGAATATTTAAAACGATCTGGGTATCGTTTCAAAGCTTCGTAATTAACGAATTTTGCGTAAGTCATATTTACGAATTACTATGAATTACTATGCATTTCACAAAAAATCGTAACTTACGAACGTTCGCAAGCAGCTCTCGCTAAGCTCAAAAGTTCCAACACACTCCATCGAAGGCTTTTTCAAAGTCATCAAATATACAATGGTTTGGTTAAGTTTATTTTGTTGAACGTCCTATTAACAGCTAAGGTCATTTAAGGACGGCCTCCTGTGCGTGCGACATGTATGCGTGTGGTGAGTGCGTATGTGTGTTTTGGGAGGCTGCGGTATGTTCGTGTTAAGTCTCCTTGTGATAGGCCGGATCTTTTGCCGATTTAGAGTGCTACCTCACTGAAGCATACTGCCGAAGACACCCAGCAGCAAACCCCACCCGGTCACATTATACTGACAACGGGCGAACCAGTCGTCCCACTCCTTATTTGCTGAGCGCTAAGCAGGAGTAGCAACTACCATTTTTAAAGACTCTGGTATGTCCCGGCCAGGGGGACAGAACCCAAAGCCTTCCTCACAAGGGCGAACGCTCAACTAAAGACCAAAAGTGAGGCATTGTCAAGGGAGACATTAGGAAGAAGAAAGTTGTTCAGAAAGAAGAGAAAAGATAAGATCCCAAGTTAATAGTCGCCTCTTACGATCATGCAATGGGGGCAGCAGGTACAATTCTTACGCCCTACCTGCAGGACAGTCAAATATACAATATAACTTGATTTCCATCATTTCGGTCATAATAATCAAGCTGTGACGACAATTATGATAAATTGTCGAATAATTTAAACGAAACCCGGACCGGTTTTCACATATCAAGCTGACATCCTCTGAATATTTCTGTAGCATTTGATTTAGTATAGATGTTGATTAAAGGCAATACAATATGTTTAAATAAAATTCAACTTAAGTGTCATTCAGTTTCATTTTCATTTCAACAAATTTTATTGACAAAAATGATGGAATATAGTCAATTGGATTGAATAACAGGCTATGCCTATGTAAATTCTCTCCATTATGTAGATGGCAGGATAAATGGACAATGTAATTATATGAAATTTAAAGATATCAATAATATATGTTAATTATTTTATATTTACTGGTATATTTGAAATGAAAAATTACAAGGAAAGAAAAAAGAAAGAACATAACATATATACATTATTATATGAATAAAGGGAGGCAACTCAGTGTTTAATTATAAGGAATAACATAAATATTCATCCACACTTATCCAGGACACATGAAGATAATGATATTCATATCTCATATATACATAGATATACAAGGAAGTTTATTATGTACTATAAGCCATAAAGTAAACACTGACCCAAAAGTCCATGTGCTTTAATGCACAGGGTAGTGTTACCAATAGCTGGTATAAATATATAAATATGATAGTAGCATATATGTATTTACACTGTGGGAACAAGACAAGACCGACTGGTAAACAAACACAGAAAACAAAAACCAAACATTCTCATCCAGAGACATTCAATGTCTTAGTCATATAAGAAACAGGGAGAACAGGTGCAAAATGCAAAATGCAAAAAAAAAAAAAGGTACCCTAATTATTACATGAAGAATAGGACTTTAAAAGCTATAAGTCAAGACTATAGTTATGTAGTTAGATCATGTAAAGATTAAAACGCCAATAAATAAATATACATCTTTAAGTATCTGCTTGTTTATAACTCCATCACAATCAGGACAACCTCTGAGAAAGATATTTACATCAATATGATTATGATTTCCATAAGTATTGACAGAATTTAAAAGTGTACGTCTAAGATCGATATATTTTGGACACTCAAGACAATAATGATGAACTGATTCATATTCAAAGGAACAAGTACAATAAGGGTTGTTAGTTAAGTGGTCGTTAAACAGATCAAAATTTAAATTACTGCAAAAATTTCTAAGTTGGCATCAGATAATATCTGCTCTTCTATCACCATCAGACTTAAAAATTAAAGCTGATTCACTATCAGTAACAGTATTGTTGTTTAGTTTGTGTTTGAAGGTTGTAATAGAGGGGGAGTTAAATAGATCATTTTCAGTCTTTGCAGTGCGACACATTAGAGGAAAGAAACTGTCAAAATAGTTGTAAGTCCTGCAGATTGGTGGATGAAAGAGTTTGTCTGAGATTGTGAGGATTGTTATTTTGATTGTTAATAAAAGGAATTAGGACATTCTGTAAGTAGTCAGGTGACAGCCCATTCATTATTTTGCCCATCATTATGTGTTTATGTTTATTTCTTCTTGATGATAGAGTTTCCCAACCGAGTTCATTATAAAGTGTATTGTGTGAAGTCCCTGATCTTAGCCCTGTTATGATTCTGGCTGCTTCTAACTGGACGGATTCTAGGAGTTCCTCAGATTGTTGAGTGCAGTTATCCCATACTATGTCTGCATATTCCAAAATTGGCCTAATAAATGCTATATAAATTTTGATTAGTGTTTTACGGCTTACTTTAGTTTTAATGTATCGGAGAATGTTTAATCTACTACATATAAGCTTTTTCATAAATATCTAAAATGTGTTGTTTCCAGGATGCGTCATCTTTAAAAGTGTTTATGGTCTGGTGTGTCAATGATTGGGCTGTCTTGGAATGATATTGGGGGATGATTTTTGTTATATTTTCTAGAGAAAATTACAGATTTGGTTTTATTAGGGTTAAATTGTATGTCCCACGTGGACTGCCCATTCCCCAATGTTACAGAGATCATTAGTTAGACTTTGTGCTGCTTGTACTGGATTTTCATCTATTATAACATATAATGATGTGTCATCTGCAAATAATTTGATATAAGTAGTAATGTTGTCAGGAATAGTGGAAAGGAATGGTCCAAGAACTGATCCCCGAGGTACTCCTGCATTTATTACCTTAAACTGTGAATGATAGCCTTCAGTGACTACTCTTTGTAATCTATCAGAAAGATAATTTTCAAACCATAAAAGCAGATTCCCATTTATTCCATATGTTTTCAATTTATGCAGGAGACCTTTATGCCAGACCCTATCGAAAGCTTTACTTATGTCGCAAAAGATAAATCTAAGCTCTTTTCCCCGGTCCATATTACTAACAATTTCATTATAGATAAAAAGTAGTTGATTGACAGTAGAATCACCAGGTATGAATCCAGATTGATGCTTAGTTATAATAGAGTTTTCAGTTAAGTAGTTATAGAGATATTTAAAAACATTTTTTCCATTATTTTACTGAAACAAGAGGTTATTGAGATTGGTCTATAGTTAGATATATCATTTGTCGAACCATTCCCTTTATATATAGCATTTATGCTTGATTGTTTCCAGCTAACTGGTAAAATTCCTGTGTTAAATGATTTATTAAATAAAAGACAGAGGGGATGTGCAAGGGAGTTACTCAGTTTTTTAACAACTTTAGGGATTATATCATCAGGAACAGAGGGTTTATTTACATCAAGAGTGTTGAGTTGGTCAGACACATCTTGTTCTGTAATATGAATGTTAGTTAGTGAGCAGGGAGTGTAGGGTTGTGCTGTTTTGGGTAATTCAAGATCAGGTGTGGAGGTAGAGATATTAGCAAAGTGATTGTTAAGGATTTCTGCCTTGTCAAGAGGATGGTGGATAAGTTGGTCTCGGTGTTCAAGAGGAGGAATAGAAGATGGTTTATTAGTGAGGTTAGTGATAGATTTTGCAATTTTCCACCATTTATCAGGGGTGACCAGATTTTCATTTAGACTATTTTCAAGTTTCAAAATACAGTTTGCCTTTGATTCCAAGTCAATAGCTTCATTCCTAAGTGTCCTAAGTCTTTCCCAGTATTGGGGAATATTAGTTGCTTTTGCCTTTCTATGAATTCTATTACGTTGTCTCATTTTTAGTCTTATAGTGCTATTCATCCATGGTTTATCATTTGGATGTAAAGTAAAAGTTTTGGTGGGAATGAAACTATTGACTTGTTCGGTGATTGAATTAATTATGAAAAGAGCTGAATGAATAAGAGTCTAAAGTTAAGGACAAGTCTAACCAATCAATATTACAGAGAACATTATTCATACTATCAAAATCAGTTTCATTATATTTTTAAATAGTTTTCTTATAGCTTGCTTGTTTGTGCACAGAAAAGGAAATTTGAGCATTAACTGTTGAATGGTCACTACAGAAGGGTGGTCATACATATGTGCTTTTAATTAAGTTATTGTTATTAGTGAATATAATATCAATAGTAGTGGCACTTTCAGGTGTTATTCTAGTAGGTTCTTTAATAAGACTAGTTAAATTATACTTTATTATGAGTCTTGATAAATGTTCATTAAGTGGTATAGTTAACATATCAATATTAACATCACCTGTTAGTACCACATCTAATGATCTATGTATCGTCTAGTTTAGTCCAATATTCAATGTTGCTCTCTGGTCTATAAATGCATCCGAGAAGAAATTTATGATTATTTAACAATACCTCTAACCAAATCAATTCAACGTCATCTCTTTCCAATTCAAATCTTTTTGTTACAACTGTATCTTTATGATAAGTTATAACCCCACCCCGGGTCAGTAGTTCTGTCTTTTCTTAGAGGAATAGGATTCAAATGTTGTAATTGAATGTCATGATCAGGTATTTGGGGATGTAAGTGAGTTTCGGTGATGCATATAATATCGTTATTTTCTAATTCAGCTTCTATAAGTGAGATTTTGTTTCTAAGAGAACGGACATTAACGTGAACCAAGTTTAGATTTTGCTATGGGACCAGGGTTACTCTCAATGTCATGACAACATGATAAGACTAAGAAATGTGAAACAAGAAAATATGATATATTAGTAAAGAAACATCGTAGTTGTAGGTAAGAATAGTACAAGCTATGACAAAATTGCCTGAAGAGAAATCGTTTTAGGGAATGAATAACAAAAAACCAAAAAACCCTTGGATTAGATAAGAAAACGTGACATGGTTAGAATTGTGGATTATCAGCAAAACCTGTAAGGTGGCGCTGCTTTACAGTTTACAAAGAAAAGAAAATTGACCTAAATGATATGTTCCTTCATTTTCATGTTGAACAATGTTAGTTATTTCATCAAACATCTCACAAAATTCGATTTATGAGTTACAAATTCATGAAATCCATAATTTATGAATATACATAATTCGAATAATGGATATCCATAATTCGAATTATGTATATTCATAAACCAAATTATGGATATCCAATTTTCGAAGTACAGTAAAGTTGATCACCGTTAGGGTCACCTTGCCACTCCACCGAGCAAGTATACAAATCAGTGTCAACCAACGTATTGGGCACAGGTAAGTTTTGATATATTAATAAATCTGCAACATGAATTATTAACTATATTTTCTTCATATTGCTAATAATAAGTTGATTGTACTCTCTTATATGTAAATCATTTTTTGAATCGAGGCTGCTTCTTGCACCACCGTAATAGATGCATATAAGCAAATACGATAAAAATTCTTCATATGACAGGATGAAAATTATAGACATATAAATAACCCGTGTGGGAGTCATAAGACGATCAAACCAGTTACATGTATCTTGTCTCCTCTTGCTGCAATAGAAGTTAGTATGGAATGAAGTGCAGTAAGGAGGCGATAAAGGAGTTATCGTTCTTTACGGAACGTAATGTATACACGGCTACTTCTGCCTATTTTGCGATTCGAGGAAAAAGAAAACTGTCCGTAACTTCTTGATGAAACTTTTCACACTTGTAAAACTCGGTGTGATCTACGTCCTGAAATATTCGGTAGATCTGGAAAAAATCTAATTATGGAGATATTTGGGGCCAAACACGCCAAAATCGTCATTTTGACCAAGAATTTCTGTTAAAACCGCCCTCAATATTCGAAAAAAAAATCCAGAAACATATACAATGCACATATAAGTAGATAAATGTTTCCTGAAGAAAATCGTCTGTTTAGTTTTTCGATATCATCAACAGAACGGTCACAATATTGATTTGAAAATGGCCTATTTTTTCGACCTTCGCAGTATTTTTCCACTTGACAGGGGTATTTCTGCTATAAACAGCAGACGATCGCATGTTTTGATGACGTAACGCCCATGCTGACCTCGTCACGAAAGTTTGTTGTGGAAGCCGCAAGTTGACTGAAGTGCTCGGTGAGCTGGGTTCAGTTGTATTTTACTGTCACTGCCAGTATATATTGCTATTTTTCAATATCAGAGGCAATGCTCCAGGATATAGATGCTTTGTCACGATCATTGTATGTCGCTTTTCACAAACATGCATGCGAAAAATCAAACCAGCGTTCAGAATGTCAAGCAATGTCAAGCAAATTCCCGAAGCCTCGTAAGCCTAACACTGACGGTAAGTAAACTTGTTTGTTTACGTGAATTTAAACAAACGACGGTAGATATGCACGAAGAATAGTTCCCGTTTATTTGCTATTTACTGTAGGGATATGCCTACTTTGTCTCCAAATTTAATTGATTTGATATTTCGATAGTCTGTGTATTTGTATAGCCTCGCCAGTGATGCTTGTTTACGTCTAAAAATACCAACGGGAATCTCCAGATTGAGGTGACAAATTAAATATACACAGAACCATGTTCTCTCAGACACTAGGCTATCTCGTGAACGAGCACACCTAAGGCTACTACTTTGCAACTTCTCTGATATATGAATTACTTTGTGAAAGAGAAATGAAGTATAATTTTTTGATTTTTACCGATCATATATACTGACATAGGCTTACTAGAGTCCCACGGTGAAGGGATGCCTTACTCGGGTACGTCTGTCTTGCTACCTATACTGACAGTATATACTCGCACGAAAAAGACTAGCATTATCGATGGACATTATACAAATCACTACAAGCATATGTAGAACGCAGGCGACTTAAATATGGATTTCATTTAATTTTGTAGAACTACTGAACTATTTAAATTGAACCATCTACACTGCGGACTGGAAACTTCCTGCATGGAATATTCAATAACGTCAGCCTGTGTGACATTTTACGATTTGATAGACCAGTTCAAACTATTCAAATTATTTGCTTCACGTTACATTATCAACAACTTTTTTTTTTAAATTAATTCATTTTTGAAATTATGTAAATAAACAAAATTAATATAGTAAATTTTCAAACTCTTTGTTTCATATACCATACAACATATTTAAATCTTTCGCTTGCATACACCGAAGAATTAATAAATGCAAAAAAGCTGTTCCGACATATTTATGCTAAAATATTGTGAATTATTATGTTGCATTAAGTTAAACTCAGTTACAGGGTGTGAAAACATGTTATGTAATTTGTTTTGTAATATTTTTGTTTTAAAATTCATTTAATCTTATTACAAAAGGTATTATAGCAAATTATTTGACAATATCAGAGTTACCAGAATTCAACTTTCACAATGTTTACAAATCAGTCTTCAAAATTTCATCTGCACACAGGTAGAAATTAGCGGATTTTCAAATATCTTTGCCTCAAATACCATACCAACATATTTAAACCTTTTGCTCGCATGCGCCGAAGAAAACAATGTGCGAGAAAGCTGTTCTGGTAAATTCATACTAAAATATTGTCAATTATCATGTTGCATTAAGTTAAACTCGGTTATTTTAGGTATGAAAACATGAAGTATAATTTTTTATTATCTTTTGAAATCAATTTTAACCTATTGCGAAAGATATTATATAATATTACTTGATAAAATTACAAAATTCCCAATATCTTATCACTATTTTACAAAATATTCTGATTCAAATTATCATCTACAAACAGGTAAACATGAGCAAATTTTCAAATATTTTTACCTCAAATACTGTACCATACCAACATATTTTAATTTTTTATTTACATGTGAAAAAAATATGTTCTTGATGGCATGTGAAGGGCCTCCTATATGTTGTTAAGTGAGGTAGTCACCAGCTACTACAAGGAGACCCTACCTCAAAATAACACTGGCTGTTCAGGGAGTGATAATCCCAGCAAACATAACAAAACAAACATAGTTAAGAGTAAGACATGTCATTTATTTTCAGTGCTGTTAATCGATGGAACGCGACAGGCCCTTCTGCATGTTGTTCAGTGAGGTAGTCACCAACTACTACCCAGCCTCAAACTAAGAGATGCCACTTATTTTTCAGAAACCCGCCAAACTGGTGTACACTGCTACCGCATAAGAGGTTGAAAAAAACATGACTTTTTTACGCTTGATTAAGTTTCATTAAAATAACTTTTAGCTCAAATTCACTTAAAATTTGAAACTTGCTAATTACCTTATTTGTGATCTGGCAAATTTAAAGATAAAAAGAGAATACTTGCTCATCTGGTCTCATATATTCAATTAATTATCAGTTATAATGAAGTGATTACTGAATACATTATTCAATGTTTTATAACAAACTCAAAATGACTGATTGGGTATGGCATAATCCATATAGGCTGAATACTAGTTGATGTTGCCTGCTTTGTGAACTCATAAATTTTGGACACAGGATTTTGACATCAATTACAGGACATTTTTAAATCTTAGATGGCATGTCACTATTTTATTGATTAGAATACTGTGGGTGTGTAACAGAGCGCATGATTAATTAAATTTAAATCGCTGTCATCGCTAGGGATCAAACCCAGGACCTCTGGCTTACTAGTCTTACGCTCAACCGAGCGAGCTATAGAGAAGATCTCTCTAGCTGAGCGGTATATTGCGGCTAGTATTTACCAGGTTACATATTCCCCCTCCAGGAAAGAACTCGTGATGCTTGTGGAGCATTCCTGATTATTTTTCCCGGGTCCTTACATAGGCGCCAATGTAACAGAGCGCATGATTAATTAAATTTAAATCACTGCCTCTGCTACGAATCAAACCCGGGACCTCTCGCTTACTAGTCTTACACTCAACCGATTGAACTTAATTGAAGATCTAGTTGAGCGGCATATTGCGGCTAGTATTTACAGGGTTACAAGTGCATAATCTATTGTTTGTTAGCTGGGTTTATCGCCATATGAAGATCAAGAGTCAGGATATGCTTGTAGTAGTTGGTGGCTACCTCATTGAACAACACACGAGAGATTGGGATTGGATAGATACTAATTAAATCAACATGCCATATTTCAGAAACCTGTAGAATGGTGAGAATTATTACAAGATAACTTATAATTATAACCAATACATAATTAAGTCCTCCACTTAATGAAATTTGACACTCAGAGGCTTCTAATTATTGGTGGAACTTGTGATATTGTTTGATTTTGATGAAATTTGGTATGTAGGTACATCATTAGACACCGGTCCCTCTCGTAGCCTCCCTTTCACATTTAAACAAATTGGCCGCCAATCATTTGTCAAAATTCAAATATTGTTCGATTTTGATGAAATTTGATATATAGAAACATCCTTGGACACAAGTCCCTCTTGTAGCCTCAATTTCACATTTAAACAAAATGGCCGTCAAATCTCGGCCTCTGATTGGTCCAAATTTAGATATTATTCGATTTTGATGATTTAGATGATATTTGGTATATAGGTACATCATTGAACACCGGTCGCTCTCGTAGCCTCACTTTCACGTTTAAACAAAACGGTCGCCAATTCCTGGTCTATCATTGGTCGAAATGTAGATAATGTTCAATTTCAATTAGATTTGATATATGGGAATATTAAGGGGACTGAACAGTCATTTTATGGGTTTTGTTGCCTTTACGAGCAACACAGTCTTTTTATTGGTCGAAACTTAGATATTGATCGATTTTGACAAAATGTGCTCACACAGAGTTATCGCCCCTTACTACACTTCATTCCATCTGTGACATCCTTCAGGTGTCACCCTCTAGTAACAATACTTGAATAATCTGTATACAGCGAGGACGACTCAATCACGGGTTTAAGGCATCTAGGATATACGTGTATTTGGTAGACTAGAAATACCGCCGAAAATAACTTTAATGTTGAATTCAAGGGGTTATCTATAGGTTGAATGGAAATAACACCTTATACCTATTTATTGATTTGCATAAATTGATTTATGAATATTTGCTATTATAATTATGGATATATCGATATTGATATATCGGAATTTACCCTTTGCAGTTTAAATAAGAACAACTGATTTCTTCTACATCGTGCTTAATACCGAATGAATAATTAAATTGAAAGTAAGCATACGTCCATATCAATTGATTAGTTGTCTCGTTTAAATAAAAATGATAATTTGTTTCAGGTGATAAGGATTTTAATCATATACAGCATATGTTGTATCTCAAGTTATCATACCCCGATGCAGGTCATTACTCCTAATTCCTGTCATAACATTTATATATGTGATTTACGACATTTTATTAAAAAATAGAAAAAAAAAAAAAAAAAAAAGAATAATTTGTTTTAACATATATCATTTGATAGGCATCTTTATAAATATATATAGTCAGACCTTCTTTATTAATTCAAATTATAAGAATTAGGTCTACCAAAAAAGTTATTAAAAGCTGGAATCACTGTTTTAATGGGGATGGTCTCATAAAATATTCGAGTTCAATTTAGACATTATTTAATTTATTTATTTTGTTTCGTTTTATTGCAAGTAATATAACTGTGAAAGAATATGACTAATCGTTTCATTAAATGTTGAAGTCTTCTATAAAAAAAAGAAATTATGATAAATTTTGCGAATGTCTAATATATATATATATTTTATAAGAATTATTTAATATGGTCATAAGTATTTAGAGTTACCTCTCCTGAATTACAGAGATTACTGCACTTCCTGTACGTTATCGGAGCAAAACAATGTCAAAGGTCAAGAAGAACATAAACATCTGTTAAAAATCAAGTTTCACTGTTTCATGATCAACATAGTCACTACACTTAGGTCTATAAGTGATATACACGTATCTGATTGCACATGTACATTGTATATTCTTAAGTATATAATTATTGATGTCTTGTTTTTAGTTTTTATCCCTTCCCAGCCAGAGTTTCCTCTGATCCGACATCAGACCTTTGAACAAATCGTCAATGCTTACACACCAGTAATATGTACCAGTGATTGTTATATATAAACTTGCCAGACATGTACATGTACTTGGCTTAATTGTCCCCCTAACTTGTTGCCATGGGTACTAATCCCCCCCCCCCCCCCCCCCCCTACCACCACCATCAACTTCACCTGATGGCCATGGATATACACTTGATTAGGAGTCATCGGGCTCAGGCGTGTAGGTCATCACCACACCTGGTCAGTTTCTCCTTTTTGCAATTAGCCCTATAGGGGGTTTAGTTATAGCCTGGTCAACGTGTTTTCATAATTCTTGATCTGTTTACCTGTACCTTAATTTACAATTTCATACAAGTTTTTCAATTCAGTTAGTTTAGTACTTAAACCTTACGGTTTATCAGTACAAATGCAGTGAATAAAAGCTGAAAATATAGATAAATACATAAAAACAATACAATAAAGTTCGGACACACAGAGACAACACATACGAGACCGCAGCGCTAGTGTAGAGAGTGATTTTATTTTCAAATTAAATGCTATCGTCTTTTGTTGCCGAGTATAATAATTTTTCCTAAATTTTCTAAAAGTTGTACAATTTTTCGCATACTGAGGTTTTCTATAGTAGTACTGTTTGATAAAACGTTCTTCCACTTCCCGATACAACATTCACTTCATCAGACACCATTTCACTTTCGTTCCTACGTGTTCGCTTCGTCTAGGATCCGCTTTTTATAAGAACCAGACAATTTATTCATAAACGGCCATTTATTTGTGAGCGTCAACCGTAGTATTACCGTAGCACTTACGTAGCATTACCGTACCATTTCCGTAGCACTTCCGTAGCATTACCGTACCATTTCCGTAGCACTTCCGTAGCGTTTGCGTTTAAAACGGAACAGCGAACGTACACGGGTCTGTACATTGCCGTTTTTATCAGGATTTTATTAAATAAAATTAATATTTGTACTGGCGTCTTGTTTGCCAAAACTGTAGGCCTATATATGTTGCGTCGGACAGCGTGACCGACAGCGAGACCGCAGTTTTCTATCGGAGGTAATTATTTGCATTATCGATGTTACTAGGGAACAACCAACCAATTGAAAAAATATATTTTTGAAACAGCCCCTGTGTATAGAACGTTGAGCCAAGGATAAAATGTCTGGCAGCCACTGATTGGCCAGTATGTTATGAAGTGAGAAAATAGATATGTAGCCCGATAGGTAACTATCAATAAGAAATGTTGATATAAATTTCTTAAGTCCGATTGGTTTTTTTCCCCAAAAGTTCACGTAATAATAGTAAACAGGTAAACATTTAAGATTTTTGAGAATTGTACTGCGAAATTCACCTATTTTCAAAATTGCTACCCTGGAGAAAATTTGAGCTGAAGGACCCAACTTTTTTTTTTGATTAGGTGCTATATCAGACCCTAAACTTTTGTTATAAACCATAATCGTCATATTCAATTCAAGAATTTGAATGAAATAATCCAAAACGTTAACACTAAGGTCTATGGGAAAACAATTGGTTGGTTGGTCTCTACTAGGGGTTATAAAATATACGTTGGCTAAGGATTATTAAAATCTTACAGTAAAAATATTTTTTAAAACAAACTTAGGTTGTGTACATCTGGGATTGTACATGTAACTGTTAATAGACCGATTTGTCATTCAGTTGATTTTCCCCCCCAAAGTTTACAAGCAGATTTACTGCTTTAGAAGTATATCAATCATCTTCCACAAGCATTAAAGAAATAGGGAAAAAACTTTACTCAGCTTTTGGAGAGTTTTCAGTAGATATATATGTAGATTATAACGTTCTATTGAATATATAAAGATCAGGAATAACCAGATTAAGACATTTCATCTAATACAAATAGTAGCTCTCTGACTATAAAATCAATTTTAAATTTCGTAGTATATGACCTCAGACCCTGGCGTTTCACAGGGCCATTGGACCCTTGATAACTGTATTATGACTTATGTTCCTTTTGCATATTATTGTTTGACTAGTTGCTTCCTCAGGGTTTATTATTGACGCCCTTTGCATCACTGACATGTCCTAAAAAACAAAACAGCTGTATAGTGCGCTCTGAATTGATGTTGGCACTACTGTACTTATTTTGTTTCAAAGACGCCTACAACTTGAGTGTTATTTAAAATCCTTATGTAAAGATGACTACATTTTTCTATATTGTCATTTAAGTTTAATCTAAAAATAATTAATGAAAGAAATTGAGTTGATAATAAGGAAATGTAAGCACATTATATATTGGTAATTCCTAAAATTAGCAATTTTCTTAACAAAAAACTCGATATAGTGATTCATTGATATGAAATAGGGGGCATTGATACCTTATAACTAACATTGGAGACATATGCAACTCAAAAAATGTAATCAGATATTTCCAATTACCTCTTATCTATCAGAATCCACGTGTAGTTATTCTTCAAACAGCATGTGCTTATGTATATTGTTCAATAATTTATGTGACAGTTATTGAACATATATCAGCAATCTTAATCGATCGTGAAGAATGGTGCCGCCAGTGATACCACCATTATACGTTTAATACCAGTTTTATTTTAATTGACATGTTGAGATCTTTAGAACATTCTTTCCAAGCCGTAGAAACTCTGCAATAGTTTCAGTTTCCATTAATCCAATAAATTAACAACACGACACCAATTTCAATTCATTTTTATGTGATACCAGAATTGGCAAGTCATTGTCATCGTATAAGATTGATTTTTATAACAGTAAAAATTCTCCTGGACGGAGACGCCACATTTCAGGTGGGCGTTGCAATGCTGGAAGTCGTGAAAGAAAATTAAGTGAACAGACGAAAACATGATACTCGACTAGTATTACATGAAATTAAGTTTTCAATTATCTTTATTAATTTAATCATGAAATTTCGGATTGACTTACGAGCTTGGATTTGTTTATTTCATAATTCTTGTTTACCAAACAAATATAGACTTAACGCTAACCCAACTGTGATATAACTCCGACGAATAAGTCATCTGACCGGAAGATTATATAAATGAGGCTGGTTTGACTCACGTAAGAACGAACATTGGTAACATATACCATCTCAGAGAATGCAATCCAATATTTTTAATTACCTCTTATCTATCAAAATCTATGTGGAGTGATTTTTCAACCGATATTTGTTAATGTGTACTGTGTAGTGATTGAAACAAAAATCCTTACAACAACCAGCCATTTGACAACTTATTTGGCAGTATTTTATCAACTTATTCAGAGGTTAGTATGTGGCAAATATTATCAAGTATCCAACGTATCATATACAATACGTCCTAATTTATATGTGTACTGTCCTTTAATACAACATATCACTCCATCGGTGACCAAACATGTCGCTCAAGATAGCAACCTGTCTGCAACCAACATTTGTCGCCTACTTTGTTTGAACAGTGTTGGAATCGCTGATGCGTCATATAAGGACAAAACAACTGTAATTAGCAGCTCATATTAATTAATTCGGTTTTTAATCAAATACAACGATTTGATAGAATAATTCATTGATCGAATAATTCAACTCGACTAAATGATATTTGAAGAGAAATATTGAAGGCATACCCCATCAGAAAAATGTTACATGTTAGACGTACTTTCGGGATACTAGTATAGATATTGTGAAATGAGAACGAATAATACACGATCTTTAAAACTTTCTAATGCAAACTGTACGTCCAAATTGTTGATGACATGGTAGTTGGTATTGTAGATAGCGTCAATTTATATCACTTTTCTTTAAAAACAAAACAATATTACAAGAGTTCATATATTGTCGTTTATACAAATGTTTTCTATCGCTTTAAATGTTTAGTTGTAAATTGATCTTCCACACAATAACAACGAATGATAATACCGTACTTTGATACAGGGTGATGCACTGACAGAAGCTGCGTATAATGGCTATACTGAAATAGTGAGACTACTCCTAGACAAAGGCGCCCAACCTGATAAGGTGAGTGTTTCGAAGAAAGCGGTCGTCATGTATGTTCCGCTTTTATCGTCTAGAATAAGATGAGTTAGCAGAACAAAAACTAATGTTTGAATTGAGTAGTTATGTATGTATAACCAGGCCACTTTATTGATTGTTTCATGGTGCTATCGTACTTCCGGCCTATTACCGTTTGATAAGTCGTTTTCTTGGTGGCAACAATTAGACCCTTAGTATAACTGACGAGTCCTATAAGGACAAAGTACAGGCAATGCTTAATTTAATTGATGTTTGGCTATATCGTATATAACGTTCACTATTAAATATGCAACTGTTTGGCATGTCTTTTGTCAATCCTTTCCGATTTGGTTTGGTTTTTTTTTAACGTCCTATTAACATCTAAGGTCATTTACATGCATGCGTGTGGTGAGTGCGTATGTGTGTTTTGGGAGGCTGCGGTATGTTCGTGTTAAGTCTCCTTGTGATAGGCCGGAACTTTTGCCGATTTATAGTGCTACCTCACTGAAGCATACTGCCGAAGACACCAAGCAGCACAACCCACCCGGTCACATTATACTGACAATGGGCGAACCAGTCGTCCCACTCCAAATATGCTGAGCGCTAAGCAGGAGTAGCAACTACCATTTTTAAAGACTCTGGTATGTCTCGTCTAGGGGACAGAACCCAAAGCCTTCCTCACAGGGGCGAACGCTCAACTAAAGGCCAAAAGTGAGGCATTGTCAAGGGAGACATTAGGGAAAAAAAAGTTGTTCAGAAAGAAGAGAAAAGATAAGATCCCAAATTTAGTCGCCTCTTACGATCATGCAATGGGGGCAGCAGGTACAATTTTTAATCCTGTCCGATAAAGTCGAGAAAATTTCTTCCGACAGCATAATTTATACACAACGGATTGGCCAAAATAAATGATGTTTAGATATGGTTTGCCTAAAATATCTTGTTTGTGAATTCTGCAATTAGAAATCTTTATGTTAGGCACTATACAAAACATGAAACAAAAAAATAAAGCATAAATACTAAATCCGTGTCATCAAAGTCTTGGTGGCAAGTTTTTGCCCACCATCATCAGATGGTGTGTTATTTAAATTACCTGTGTTATTTAAATTGTCATGTGACCATGGTCCGTCCGTAAACAATTATTGTTATTGCTATTTCTGAGAAAGTACTGAAGGGATCTGTAGCAAATTTGATATGCAGGTTTCCCTTGTTCTGTATGTAGTTATGCATAATATTGCATTTGGGACCGATCGGAAAACAACATGGCCAACTGGCAACCATTTTGGATTTTGACTATTGAAGTTTGGTATCGCCATTTCTCAGAAAAAAAACTATAGAAATATTTCTGAAATTTCCTGTACATGTTGTTCTTCGTCCCTGGTTATGCATATTTCATTTTGGAATCAATCTGAAAACAACATGGACGACAGGTAGCCATTATCGCTGAATCTGAAATTTCATATACAAGTTCCCCTTTTTGAAAAGTACTGGAGCATTTTTTCTTAATTTACACAGATTAGTAAGAGAAGGGACAAATAGAAAGATCAATCCGACATGAAACCTATCAAGATCATTCAATGGTTGGGGCCAAGTTGTCGTTTTAAGTATTGCCAAAATTACCACCACAGCCTTGCTCTAGTGATGAACCAGCAGGCATGACTTTGTATATTGCCTAATACCTTATATAACATGATATTTTCTAATTCATTGTTAATTAATTAAATCCGAGGGTATTGTTGTAAAGATGGCCTAATGTACGCTATTGTAACAATGTTACGCTAATACTGGCAAGTGTAGTTCACAGTCACGCCGCAAAGTACTTGGTTTGGTTTATTTTGTTTAACGTCCTATTAACAGCTAAGGTCATTTAAAGACGGCCTCCCGTGCGTGCGACATGCATGTGTGTGGTGGTTGCGTATGTGTGTTTTGGGAGGCTGTGGTATGTTCATGTTAAGTCATCTTGTGATAGGCCGATTTAAAGTGCTACCTCACAGAAGCATACTGCCGAAGACACCCAGCAGCACACCCAACCCGGTCACATTATACTTTAGGAAGAAGACAGTTATCAAGAAAGAAGAGAAAAGATAAGATCCCAAGTTTAGTCTCCTCTTACGATCATGCAATGGGGGCAGCAGGTACAATTCTTACGCTCTACCTGTAGGGCACCGCACAGTACGAATATACGTCTGTACGTTTGCTTGACTATGTGTGAACTACCCGGACGAGTGATATTCGCTTTACCACATCACTTCCGGTCCGAGTTGGCGAACACTTGTCTCACAGGGGAGACGCCCACTCGGACGGCTGAATCACTCCCTTCTCAAGCATTACCTCTATGTGCTTCTCTTCTTCCGCCTCAAAACCTAAGGAAGTTCGTCTCATGCGTTGTCGTATAGGCTTCGAGTCCCCAGTTTCTATCCGATGTTGATTACCCCCCCCCCCCCCCCCCCCCCGGAACAAACCTAGATCTAAATCACTAGCAGCAAACACTTCCTGAAATGACAGAAGAAGCTTTGCTACCCTCAATGCTTGGTCCTGTCGTAACCCACTGACAGAACGATCGAAAAGGTCACCAAGATGAGGAGGAAGCGCTGACCGCACCCTTGCCAATTCCTTTTCCAAATCTCCGCTTGGCTCAACAACAACCTCCCGGACAATCGAAGAACCGACCGCGTCCGCATCGTAGCCTACAGTAAGGACCTTAGCTTTTAATACGTTTACCCTTTCCCCGGCGATTTATGGTGACGCGTGTTCATGGAGAAATAATCACCGTGTTTCCTGGTGATAGACCAATTATGCCGATTGATCACCGGGGTTAAATCATCAAAGATCGCGGTGACCAAGCGTGCCGCGGTGAACCTCCGTGATCGAGACACTGAGGACCACAGAGGATCACAGAGGATCAGCAGGACTCATCGGTGCTGACTCATGCGATAAAATTTACCTGTAATATGAATTGGTATGGAGTAATTACATGTATATAACTGACACCCATCAACGCTGTGATCGATGTGACCAGGGACGATAACCATTTGCCATTGGTTTTAATTGTTTCCATCTCTTATAAATGCCGTAGAATTAAAAATCAGTTTTACTTAGCTTTTTATTTGTCACTATAGTCTTAGTCTAGAGGGGACATAGATAATGTCTAGTATATTTAGATATATAAAGAACTGTAAAAATTCCGCTGTGTGTCGCTGACAGGTAAAAGAAAGTAGATTTGATGGAAGTTATTTCTTGAGTAGTAGATCTAAGAATCACTGTGTGATGATCATTTATCATTTCAAACAACTTTGATCCAAGTAAGGATATAATTTGCATACATTTCTGGTGTAGAGCCAGAACGCACTAGCCTACTATATGAAAACATTGAATGTTCCGTCACCGTTTGGTGTCGCTAAGATATAAGGTGTAAATAATAAAACCGATGTGAAATTGCACGTATCTTACCAATAGGGATAAATGAGATATTTATTTACCCCAGATCACCCATTTAGTACCACCTAGGTGTTTTATTCCGTCAGTATAGACCCTTGCTTTACGCTAGTCAAAATTTCACGCTGTTGATCTGCCATTTTGTAAGTGACAGTACGACTAACAACCCGAATCGGAACACAATGGACCGAAAAGACCACATATAATTTATTGTGTTTTTCTTCTAACGTAGTTTGAATCAAGAAAACTAAGCTTATTATTTTACAAAACATGTTATATTAAATTCAAAAATTCATAATTTCTTAAATATAAGCGGTAATATCTATAGAAATAAAAGTTGTAGCATCGCACATGGATTAGGTTATTAGGCCGACCGCGACCTACAATGTATAGTTAGCAACATGGCGTCGCATCCAGAATGAAATATTGACTAGCGTAAAGCGAGGGTCTATAAGGACTGAATTAAACACCTAAATGGGACTAAATGGGTATACTGGGATAAATAAATATCTCATTTATCCATATATTTAAGTGTTATGTCATTCCCGATTTTATTGTATTAGGACCAAAATCTTAGCGACATGCCACATATCAGCTGTCGGAGAATTCCACGTTTTCATATCGTAGTGTGCCAGAGGAGGCCAATAGAAACTCTGGCTAACTGATCAAAAGTGGGAATAACACTAATTATGTGTAATGATACTGGTTGCATAGTCAAAAACCTGCAATATATCGTATCTTATGGCATCCATATAATATGGGTGTTAAATGTACCGGCTGTTTCATGTCTTCACATTAATATCATGTCACTGAGTATTTTTTTTTTACTCTGGCCTATTTTATGGTTACTGTTTCTATCAAAAATGTGATTTCAATGATTTTTATAAAATCATAATACTTGTATATTGTATTACGTAGCGTCTTATAGAATACAACACGTTTTCATTTTGTGATGAATCAACATGATAGCCGTCATTGGTGGATAGTATCCATCTTGGCTGTCTGTCAATCAAACGCAATAGAAATGGGTACCTGGTCGTACACGAATTTCATCGGTTGGATTGTCAAGTCACCTTATACAAAGCAGATGACACTGAAGTTCGTCACACCTCAGTGAGCATTGTTGCTGTCAATCAAACGCCGCGGAAAGGCTTTGCGCGTATTTCATAGGTTGATAAGAATGATTGACAAGTCATTCTCCGTGCACAGGTAAGATTTACAAGACAGTTACGAAATGTCTTGTTATTACTATGTATCAATCTTTTACAGATACATATATTTGCAAATAAATGATAACTATTCTTTTAAAGTTTTGTTATCAGAAAGTTAGTTTTATCACGTTTATGACCATAACGAGTTAAATACATGTATATCAATCCATAATTTTACCATCGATCATTGGAATTGTGGAAGTTATTTAATTCATGTTACGGTGTTTGTCTTGTTGAGTACGGCAATAAGATGCATGTTAAAAGCACACGATTTGTAAATGATCTCCATTTCGATAGTGATACTTCACGTATACTTCTACATATACAGATTTTATCCCGAGGGTATTTTACATGTCATGGTCTCAGGGATAACGGACGATTACATTCTTGAGAAAGATATAATTTTTATATGATCGTTGTCATTGAAATTAAATAAAAGTGATTCGCAACAATTATAATATAATTGATACTTTATGTACAGGTACATAGTATAGGTTCTTATTAAAACCATCATTTTCGCTCCGTTTTATATATATATATAGAAAACATACAATCACTTAAAACAGGACTTTAGAAGATTATAAACATGTTCGGAGAATTACGAATTGAGTGGGTTAGTATAACCGCTAAACAATTACCAGGTGTGAAATTATGATCCACAAGCTGGTCACACCTGTCACTGCACTACATGTGTCTGGTGTTCTAATCGGCACACGCCGATAATTCTTGTGAGTTCTCGCGTTTGGTTTCTATGTACTTCAAAAAAGTTCCGAAGATATACTTTCACATGTTGTACGAAAATTGAGCTTGAATTTTATTAAGAATTGCGTGTTACTTCAGGGAATGCATTTTTAAGTTGTTGAAATCAAACATATTTTTTTTGGAATTCAGTGGGTTTCGTTTTCCTTTCAAGCGAAAAAAAATGTATCTTGAAGGTTTGTCTATAGAATGATTAACCTAAGTTGCCTCATTCATAAACCCACGATGTTGAAAATTTACTCTATGAATCTTTCCGAAAATCACAAATAACGGTATCTTCAAGTGTATTTGCAACATATCTATTGCTGTTTTGGCTAATAAAAATTCAAATTTTTTAACTTTTATTTCACATCGTGTATGAATTGTATTTTAAACTTCTATTACTAGAAGTATTATAACCGAAATCAATATTGGTATGTAACAACCCGCAAATGCCCCCATAATAAAGGCTATATGATTTAAGTCGTTATAAACGGCCTATTATTCAAATGCCATACATGTTACAGCGACCCGTTAGAATAGAAAATTATTCAAATTTTACATGTTATATACGACCTGTTATAAAAAAAATTATATGCCCCTGGTTTCGGTAACATTTGTTATTAACTTACTCACAAATATAAGTCAAAAAGTTTATTCAGCACTTTCATTATTATTGTCTCATTTGATTAATTGCAGGCACGTGTTTCTATATATATTTCCTATATGACGGCTCTGATCCCATGAAACCTCTGACGTCACAGGTCAGAGGTCACCGAAACGTAGTTAACGGCTCCGGGTTCGAGAAAAATCGCAATTACTCTAAAACTAAAGTCGCTGTGAAAGTCGGCCTTTCAGCATTTTTAGTTTCATCCTAAATCACATTTAAACTTGAAATAGCAAATCGTTACGGGTACACTTTAAGACCACCACGTAATTAAGTCAGTTACGCTATGAAGGCTATTTTCACTCCATTCAATTTCATCTCATCTTAAATTGTCCTTATTTGTATTAATTACGAAAGAAATGCATTAAACCTCATAATTTTATAAAAAAAAACCTAGCATGTTCAAATTAATAGAGCTGTTAACAAGAAATAATAGAAATGATATCTCAAATCTTGCTATATATATTAAATTTGCAAGGAAGAGAAAATCAGAATGGCTTAATAACCAATAATTATGTATAGTCATATAATGTTTCTCATACATATGTTGTATTACTTTTATTAGTAGTTGAATTGTCTGTATGTGCAATTCCAGCACAAATCTATGATAGGATATTGTTTATGATGTAAATAGTAAATTAATTGTTATATATAATCACATATCACTATGTGTAAGGGAATATACATTATGTATGTATACAATAAAAGACCCGGATTTAACATCTTACCATCAGTCCATGTTTTCTTTATGATTTTTACGTACCAGAAACCCCAAGCTATCTATTTAAAAGTACGCGGCACCAGCGAGAACTACCTAAGATGTCCGATAACTATTCAAGCCGTATTCACTTAACAATGTGACGCTTATTATTATTATTATTCTCTTTATTTCCTCCAAAATGAAGATTTTATAAACAGAATACATACATAAGTGTATATACAAATACATTTGAATGACATGCATGTAGGAATAATTAAATGTGCATAATTTTTTACAAGTGGAATTAACAATAGACTTGTGCATTATAGTCGATTAGTGGTACTATGTACATAGTCTACGATAATATGTCTCTATAAACAGACATTACATTTAAGGTGCATTCGAATATCACTTTCTAGACATATATATTTCACATACTCATATATTAAATTACTATGATTAATAGATTACACTTTAAATCATACGTGCAAACCGTAATTAATGATGTATATTCATTTAAAAATAATAATAATAATTACTTTAATGTAATGACGTCAGTCACACTACCGGTAATAGGTTTTTGACATTTTTTCCACAGCAACTACTGTTATTCTTCTGAATTCATCAATATCTACTTTACTCAATTCGAAATTAATTGGTCCACCAATTAGGATATGTACAAGTTCTTTATCCGAGAGGGAATGTAGATAGACACTCAACAATAAACCCGTGTCACTAATACATGCGATGGAACACCATAATTGATCTCTCAGATTATCGATGTAACTACAGTCTAATATGATATGGGTTAAAACATCTCTATACATATTGCCGCATTTGTGACATAGCTCTGTCAATTCATTTGTAAAATTGGAAACAACAATTTTCATAACATAATGTATGGAGTTTCTGCAGCAAGGATATTTCATTGCAAGTTTCCATAACACATGCGGTTCTAATTTATTATGAATAAGCCTAAATCTACTGAATTCATTATCGCTCATCATTCTCTCTTTCCACTCTTTTTCTTCTTTTGACAACACTGACGCTTTCACGAGTTTCTTCCATTGCGGTTTTGAGGGAAATGTACTTGTTTGAATAAATAATTTGATTACATCATTCAATTTATATTTATTAATTACTCTCATAATATCATCCACAATTCCACCTTTGTTTTCGTTTCCACTTAACATAGATTTGTAAAGCCTTCTTAAAAATATACAATGTGTCAAAGTACTCTTCTCTAAATGGCATAATCTTCCAAAAAACAATAGTTTTTTAATGTCTATATAACCTTCTATGGTTGTCCATCCAATCAACCCCAAACACATATCGGTACGGGTCCTGTTATTAAATCCCTGAATTGCTTTGAGAATAAACCTATGTGCCCTCTCTAACATCAAAACTTCATTCCTAGATAAAATCCATAGTTCGCAACCATATAGTGCTGACGTATACACAGTTTGTTTGATTAATTTACCAGCAGTCACGGGGTTCAGTGCACTGGGGTGTGCACCACTCCTAATTAGACACATTGTACCACTTTTTAATTTATTACATGCGCGTTTGGTGCGTTCGTATGAATGTAATGTACAATTTAACATTATACCTACATGGACAATATTTTCAACTTCTTGTATACTTTCATCGTATAGATAAAAATTTGACTTGATATTCTTGTGTTTACCAAAACACATAATTTTACTTTTGACTGAGGAAAACAAAAATCTCCATTTCTTACTATAATCTTCACACATCTTAAGCATACATTTCAAATCATTACGTTTATTACTAATAAGACATATATCATCCGCTTGAGTAGGGACGTTTACTCTTATATCAATTACCATTGACCCTTTACCGCTCTGCTCAATATCTTTCAACAATTGATTGATAAATACTAGATACATTTTCGCTGATAACGCACTACCTTGTAAGATACCTCTTTCCATCGGTACATATCTGGACTGTAAACCATTAAACAAAATTCTACTTCTGACACCGGTATATATACCTTTCAATATTTTCCATACTTTGGATTTTAAACCAACTTCATGTAACTTAAAAAGCAGGCCAGCATGCCATACTGTGTCGAAAGCCTTATTGCTATCTAAAAAACTAACATATACATTTTCACCGTTCTCCGTGTTGTACCTCACACATTCTTGCAAGTTAAAAGATGTACACAGACTACATAAGCCTTTCTGGTAGGCCGATTGATGTTTACTAATAAGGGAATCGGAATCTAGAACTGAACTTATTCGTTCTGATAACAACATCTCAAAGACTTTAAAAATAACCGGTAACAATGTTATCCCTCTGTAACTGTTGGGATCGTCCTTTGGTTTATTATTTCCTTTGTATAACGTTATAATGGTCCCCCGTTTCCAGTCCGTCGGTATATATTCATACTCTATAACTAGATTGTATAACTTTGCTAGGTATCTGAAAAGCGTTTCACTACCGTTTAAGAGATGTTCGTATACAATGCCGTCACAACCACCTGCTTTCCCAGTCTTTAGAGATTTACATACTTTTTTCACCTCGTCGTTTGTTATTGGATTATGTAAGAGAACATCGCGCTCCTCATGTATATTAGTCTCAATATCTTTGATACTATCCATAATGTGATTGTAGAAATATTCATCAAATTTACCGCATCGACTATCTTTAAAAAGATTTTCAAATGAGAAGCCCATACTTCCAATATATCGCTTGGCTCACGAAAAGTTTTACCATGATGTTTTATTTCTGTTTGTGTGTATCGTGATCTGGATTTTTTGCTTTTAAATAATTGCCATAAAAGCCTATTATCTATTTCTCCTGATCTATCTATTTCCTCAAATTGTTCAGACATATACTGGTTAAATGCCTTCCGCAACCGCCTTCTAAAATCAGCTTTAGCATCTTTATACTCCTTGTAACTTAATACAGTAGGTTCTCTAGGTTTATTTTCTTTCAACCACTGCTTTCTCTTTACGAGCATATTTGCATGAACGTCTCTTAACTCATTACTCCAATAGGGTTTGAGATACTTTTTATACTTAACTTTTGGAAGTGTGAGCTCGGAGGCTTTAAATATACACATTGTAATGTTCTCCTGAAAAGTATCAATTTGAGCATTATTTATAATTTCAGGCAGAATCAATTGTGTTAACAGATCTTTTAAAGTCATTTTATAATTTTCAACATTCCCATTTGATACCGATTTCTTCCAGTTAAATTTCATAGGTTTACCGCCTTCTGCATACACGGAGTCAATGGCAGGGATACCAACCGTACAAATAATAGGTAGATGTTCCGAAACATTTAATTCACTGTCGTCTAGAACTTCACATTTATCAACGAGGTCGTAGTCACGTGATTCTACCAATATGTGATCAATCACAGTACTGAAGCCAGTTTGTGGCCAAAACGTACACGTCGGACCATTACATATGTTTTGTACATTAATCGATAACAAGCGCGCTCTCTCCAAAAAGTTTTGAAAATACATTGTACGCTCGTCTTCCTTGAAATTATATTTCGGACCTCTCACTTTTACATTCATGTCACCAAGAAAAAATACTCTACCTTTGTCCGAGTACGTAAAATACAAGCTTTCCAAAACTTCAACATATTCATAAAAAACATCATTTGATCTGGAAGCTGCCGGCATATACACAGCAAAACAATAAATGGTATGGCTCGGTGATATGCATATTTCTGCACCAACTACCCTTGGATTGTCGATTTCAATCTCGTGGACTTTAAACTCTGAATTTTTATAAAGTAGAGCTACCCCACCTCTAATATTACATTTTCGTCTAAAAGGATCAACTTCTACTACAGACTTAGCTACTACCTGATACCCTATAGCCTCTAGGCTGTCAAAATGTGACATTTCATGCTCCCTTAACCAATGCTCAGATAGACCACATACATGTATATTATACTCTTTTAAACATTGTAAAAGATACGGAGTTCCTGACTTCATACCCCCAATGTTCCAGCACATAAAGTTCATGTTGCTAACCGCGCCTGTGTTCGTCTAGAAACACTTCACGGGGCATCCACGGCCTCATCTGTATACTATCAGGCCAGAAATGTTCCCCCATCACTATGTGCTCGTCATCTGATAGAATGTTCATTTGAGCGGATGCGGTGCTTTTCCATCGTTTTTGAAAGTACCGTAAATGCGTCACGCGAACATTGCATCGCTCTAAGTAGCTCCGCATAGACGATTCGGATGCTACTCGACTGTTTATGCCGTACACATAAAAACGGCTTATCCTCCTTTTAGTATGGGTTCTATACCCTACGAACTTGTCCGCCAGGTCTTTTACTCTAGACCTATTGTCAACAGTGCTGCAGACGGACGATGGAAAGTGCACCGGTATTGTAGGGTGCATACTCTGTCCACTGTCATGTTCGGTATTAGGACTACTCACCGAATCATTTGGAACCTGTGTCACGGATAGTGCCGGAGCATGTGTCGTATCCGACCTCGTATGGCCGCCCAAAGTCACATCAGCGTAGCTCCTATTGTGGACATTCTCGCTGTGAGGATCCAACACAGTGAAGCGGTTTGATACCGCAACACTCACCTGTTCCGTTACACCAGACTGCTCGCCCGCGGCGGCGTCATTATGGACAGCTACCGTACAGGTACCGTTAGAATCGCTACTGTTTTGACTTTTTCCTCGTACACTTTTTATTTGTTTCTTCAACTCGCTGTATTGCTTCTGTATGTTCACCGATGTATGTTTGCATTCTTCTATCATTTTGTTATTTTCTGTTGTATCTTCTTCACATTTCTTCGTTCTTTGTAGAGCTAATTTCAGTGTCTTTTTTACACTCTCCACACCGTTTAATTGCTCATCATCGAACCTTTTTGCGATTTGTTCGCAGGCTGATATTTTGTTTTTCGTTGTCGTAATGTCATTCCTTAAAGTGTTGAAGTTTCTGTCGTGATCACTTTGTGCCTTCTTAATCTTAGCGTTTGCGTCAGTGATTGTTTTACGTATTTCTTTTATGTTACTGTCACAGTTAGTTTTTTCATCAGCTAGCTGTTTGGTTTGAGTATCTACCGATTCTTTTAGCTTTGCGTTTTCATCTTTAATGCGTTTTAATTCATTGTGTATCTCGTTGAATCGTCCCTCGTATTCCTTACTGTGTGCTTTCATTGTTGTAATTTCTGCATGGTAGTTCTTAGCTCTGTCTTGTGCTTTTTCCCTTTCTTTGTACAGATTACTCACACTTTTCGTAAGATCTGCAATGTCTGTTTGAAATTTTATATTGTCTGTTCGTAAGCAGTGGATCTCTGATTGAAGTGACACCACTAATTCCTTGAGAATTTTAACACCTGCAATATCGTCTACTGGTGTTTTTGATGTAGAAATCACTGATTCCGCACGTCTCCGTGCTGGTACGACCTCATGAATGTCTTCGGTATATTCACCCTCCGTCGCCCTCAACAAAACAAAGCAATCCTTTGCTAACTTAAGCTGTAGCGATGCAGCTCCCGTGGATCTGGCTTCAAGCCTTTTCCTAAGGTACCCTTCCTTTACTGGGAAATCATCACGTTCTGTGGAGGATTTGAATAGGCAGTGTCGGAGTTGCTCCAGATCTGCAACACTGTCGTGAGTCAAAGAGCGTATTTTATCAATTAGTAATTCTTTTGGCAGGTCCTTACATTTGTCGAGCTCAGTTGTGTATACCTGGATAGCTGAAGACAGCTCACCGCACAGGTCTGGAGTGAACGTGTCGCTAGTAATGGGGTCCCTCGAAAGGGAATTTAATGGGGTCCCACTATCTGACATATAGTTGAAATATTGCCCATTCTGCCAAACATCACTATGTCGAACCGGTGTTAGTGTGGTATATTGGGACGCCCGGTCGCTTTCATCGTCCATTGTGAAATCGCGAACTTGGACGCACACATTGCTTTGTACAGTATGGTCGTTAGCTGTCACCCCTAATGCCGCCATTATGATCGTCCAGTCGATAATTAATTATCAGACGACTATTGACTAATTTGTGTGTAATCAACCCAGTTCTTGTGATCACTGCTTAATACGTAAATATGTATGTAATTAATAACATGCATCTTTCAATGAGTCGTCGTTTCACGTAACGGTGTTACAAGCCGATATCCGTGTTTACCAAATACAAGCGTTAATGATGTTAATTACCGATCATAAATTTATTACATATATTTGAGATTGATTAATTATCGTATCACGCACTGTATGTTTGTGCATAAATTCTTACTAACTACGAAATAGCAATATGTGTTCTTATAAAAGTTGCCGTCTGTAAAATAACTATCATAGATATTGTACGTCAAGTTGATAAAAGCAAGATCAGGCTATACTATAAAATCCTTTAATACTGTAACATGTAGGTCGTAGAGAAAAAGCAATGTACCGTTATGAAAACAAAAGCTACACATTGTAACACAGGTAAACACCCGGGGCTATGACCTGGCAGCGGTCGCTATGACTACGCACAGTGTCAAGCGATAGTCTGTACAGCTGTCGATACGGGTGACTTGCCCCGATATTTTTTTCTCCTCGTGGTGAAAAAATTGTCCGGATTATTGAGGGAAATTTACTAATGAAAAGTACGCTCCGTTCCCAAAATGGGCTTCCGGAATCGGAATCCGAATTTCCGGACAGGTGAGTACAAATAACGTTACGGAAATCCGTTCCCGTGCATTTCCGTCCGGACTGTGAGTTTTCCGGACTATCGGCGTCCGGATTATCGCGGGTCCACTGAACACGTGTTGTAGTTTAAGTTTAAACATATTTTATTGAAATACAGAAATGACAAAGGGGTTAGTCAGCAAATTTTACCAACTTATAAACGACTTCTCCCGTAAAATTAACAAAACACTGAATAATAACATAGTCACATGATGGTACAATATACAAGAATATTCAATTAAAAAATGTGATAAAGAAGAGAGTATAAAAAATTGAGCATTTTGGATTAAGTTGCTTTTGAATGATACGGGTTGTATATGTATAGACGAGTGAACAGGCACACATATTCATACATGTGTGTGTATTGGATGAAGATATAGTAAATATACATACATGATGTCTACTTGGTATTTACAATCTGAAAATTTTACAAATATGCCAACAATTGTTAATGTATAAGTATTTAAATTTACTATAATAATGTCATGGTCATTCTGTACAGTACACGCTAAATATCACGTCCATTTGTCGGTATTGTATGTGGCTAAAGTTATCAATAATTAGGTCATCTGACCCAAAGGGTCAGGATGACCTATAGTCATCGTGCTTCGTCCGTCGTCGTCCGCCGTCCGCCGTCCGCCGTGCGCCGTCCGTAAACTTTTTCTTTCAAAACGCTACTCCCCCTTAACGCTTGGGTGGATTACTTCCAAATTTGGTTTGAAGCATCATTGGGGGAGGGCAATCATATTTTATATAAATGAGGCTGGTCTGACCCCTGGGGCCAGAAGGGCGGGGCGCCGAAAAGGGAACTTAGGTGAATATTGCTATAAAATCCTACTCCTCCTTTACCCTTGGGTGGATTACAACTAAATTTGGTTGGAAACATCATTGGGGGAGGGCGGTCATATTTTATATAAATGAAGTTGGTGTGACCCCTGGGGCCTGAGGGGCGGGGCCCCAAAAGGGGAACTTTGATGAAATTTTGCTCTAAAATCCTACTCCTCCTTAACCCTTTGGTGGATTTCAACCAGATATTGTGTGAAACATCATTTGGGGAGGGTGATCATATTTTATATAAATGAGGCTGGTGTGACCCCTAGGGCCTGAGGGGCGGGGCCCCAAATGGGGAACTTTGATGAAATTTTGCTATAAAATCCTACTCCTCCTTAACCCTTTAGTGGATTTCAACCAGATATGTTGTGAAACATCATTTGGGGAGGGCGGTCATATTTTATATAAATGAGGCTAGTGTGACCCCTGGGGCCTGAGGGGCGGGGCCCCAAAAGGGGAACTTTTATGAAATTTTGCTATAAAATCCTACTCCTCCTTAACCCTTTGGTGGATTTCAACCAGATATTGTGTGAAACATCATTTGGGGAGGGTGATCATATTTTATATAAATGAGGCTGGTGTGACCCCTAGGGCCTGAGGGGCGGGGCCCCAAATGGGGAACTTTGATGAAATTTTGCTATAAAATCCTACTCCTCCTTAACCCTTTAGTGGATTTCAACCAGATATGTTGTGAAACATCATTTGGGGAGGGCGGTCATATTTTATATAAATGAGGCTAGTGTGACCCCTGGGGCCTGAGGGGCGGGGCCCCAAAAGGGGAACTTTTATGAAATTTTGCTATAAAATCCTACTCCTCCTTAACCCTTTGGTGGATTTCAACCAGATATTGTGTGAAACATCATTGGGGGAGGGTGGTCATATTTTATATAAATTAGGCTGATGTGGCCCCTGGGGCCAGAAGGGCAGGGCCCCAAAAGGGGAACTTTGATGAAATTTTGCTTTACAATACTACTCCTCCTAACCCCCATAGTGAATTATTACCAAATTTGGTGTGAAACATCATTGGAGGAGGACAATCATATTTTATATAAATGAGGCTGGTTTGACCCCTAGGGCCAGAGGGGCGGGGCCCCAAAAGGGGAACTTTGGTGAATTTTTGCTATAAATCCTACTTCTCTCTAACCCTTGGGTGGATTAGTACGAAATATGGTGTGAAACATCCTTTGGGAAGGGTGGTCATATTTTATATAAACGAGGCTAGTGAGACCCCTGGGGCCTTAGGGGCAGGGCCCCAAAAGGGGAACTTTGGTGAATATTTTCTGTTAAATCCTAATCCTCCCTAACCTTTTGGTGGATTACAACCTAATTTGATGTGAAATATAAGGTGACGGCAATCATATTTTTTAATGAGACAGGTTTGACCCCTGGGGAAAAAAAGATGGGGCAAAAGGAGCGCTTAGGTTAAACATTTCTTTCAAATGCAATTCCTCCTTAATGCCTTAATTGATTACAACTATATTTAGCATGAAACATCATTGGGGAAAGGCAATCCTAATTGATATAAATGAGTCTTGTCTGACCCATTGGGACACAGAGGGGCATGCCCCAAAAATGGGAACTTGGCTAAAATTTTGCTTTATGATGCTGCTCTTCCTGGACAAGCTAAATGGATAAAAACCAAATTTGATCTAAAACATAACTGGCTGCGATAAATGATTTATGGTAATAATGCTGGATTGAGGGGTGTGTCCCTGCTGTAAGTGTAAGTGTTTGTCAGATGACCGTTAAGGCCCATGGGCCTCTTGTTTTGTTATACATTTGTACTATGAATATTAGTGTGAAGGGCCTTTTGTCCGGAGGGGCTATTGTCCTAGGGGCTAATGTCCGGGGTTTTTTTTTGTCCGTATCTCGAATATTCATATGCCTACAGTTGAGCCGAAAGGCTTAGTATAAAGAACTTAAACTCGTCTTCGGTATTATTAATAACGATATTTAAAGAAACGATCACTTAGGAATACAAAGTGAAACATGTGCAAGGATGAGGATTTTTTTAGTGTGTCTTATTTAAATATCACAGACATGTACATACATTAACCCACCATAGGATCTTTCTCCCAATATTTTTTTCTATGCATATTATTCTCGGTTTTGATTTTCCTGCTAGTGCTTGATAATACCGCTGAAAAAAATGACGTTTGATACCTGACATTAGCTACAGACAATTACACAACTATCAAATTATTAGGAACATGTGAGAATTTAGTTGTGTACTCATCACCGTTTGTCAGCATGTAACCCGATCACAGCCAGGTAAGTCGTGATTTTTATCACAGGTAAGTTGCAAGGTTCCTTTGAACTGCAGCCAGAAAACTTTAGATCACAGTCCTACCACAGGCGCTAACAGATTACACATACCACTGTCATATCAAACAACAAGAGGCCCATGGGGCCTGTATCGCTCACCTGGTTGGATTTGACCAAATGTCAAAATAATGTTCATGTTCAATTCCTTTTGTTTGTTAACCTCAAACAATGCTATTTATGGTTATAGCGTGGGGATCCCAACTGCTTTAAAGAAATAATGAAGTCCAGACTTTCTGAGTTTACAACATGCATTTATAACTTTATGACTAGTAGTGATTTAAAGGAATTACCACTATTTCCTATATGGGGCCCCGCCCCTTTTGCCCCTCGGGGGTCAGAGTCACCATTTATGCAAAATCTGTTCCCCTTCCCCAAAGGATGTTTCTGACCAAATTGGGTTCAAATCCATTCATAACTTTATGACTAGTAGCGATTTGAAGGAATCACCTCTATTTCCCCATTAGGCCCCGCCCCTTTGGCCCCTTGGGGGTCAGAGTCACCATTTATGCAAAATCTGTTCCCCTTCCTCAAAGGATGTTTCTGACCAAATTGGGTTCAAATCCATTCATAACTTTATGACTAGTAGCGATTTAAAGGAATTACCTCTATTTCCCCATTAGGCCCCGCCCCTTTGGCCCCTTGGCGGTCAGAGTAACCATTTATGCAAAATCTGTTCCCCTTCCCCAAAGGATGTTTCTGACCAAATTGGGTTCAAATCCATTCATAACTTGATGACTAGTAGCGATTTAAAGGAATTGCCTCAATTTCCCCTATTGGGCCCCTTGGGGGTCAGAGTAACCATTTATGCAAAATCTGTTCCCCTTCCCCAAAGGATGTTTCTGACCAAATTGGGTTCAAATCCATTCATAACTTTATGACTAGTAGCGATTTAAAGGAATTGCCTCAATTTCCCCTATTGGGCCCCGCCCCTCAGGCCCCTTGGGGGTCAGAGTCACCATTTATGCAAAATTTGTTCCCCTTTCCTAAAGGATGTTACTGACCAAATTGGGTTCAAATCCATTCATAACTTTATGACTAGTAGCGATTTGAAGGAATTACCTCTATTTCCCCTAATGGGCCCCGCCCCTTTAGCCCCTTGGGGGTCAGAGTAACCATTTATGCAAAATATGTTCCCCTTCCCCAAAGGATGTTTCTGACCAAATTGGGTTCAAATCCATTCATAACTTTATGACTAGTAGCGATTTGAAGGAATCACCTCTATTTCCCCATTAGGCCCCGCCCCTTTGGCCCCTTGGGGGTCAGAGTCACCATTTATGCAAAATCAGTTCCCCTTCCCCAAAGGATGTTTCTGACCAAATTGGGTTCAAATCCATTCATAACTTTATGACTAGTAGCGATTTAAAGGAATTACCTCTATTTCCCCATTAGGCCCCGCCCCTTTGGCCCCTTGGCGGTCAGGGTAACCATTTATGCAAAATTTGTTCCCCTTCCCCAAAGGATGTTTCTGACCAAATTGGGTTCAAATCCATTCATAACTTTATGACTAGTAGCGATTTAAAGGAATTGCCTCAATTTCCCCTAATGGGCCCCGCCCCTTTGGCCCCTTGGGGGTCAGAGCCACCATTTATGCAAAATCTGATCCCCTTCTGCCAAGGATGTTTCTGACCAAAATTTGGTCAAAATCCAATAAGAACTTTTTGACAAGTAGCGATTTGAAGCAAATGTTGACGGACGGACGCCGGACGCCGGACGACGGACGCTGCACCATGGCATAAGCTCACCGGACCTTCGGTCCAGGTGAGCTAAAAATTGAAAGTAATATTTTCTATGCAAGCGTCTGTGGGCTCACATGAGGGTACGTTATAAATATAAATAAAAATATCTGAATGCGTACCACTTTTATATTGGGAATGACGACGGGGCTAGCAACAACTAAGTTTTATGCCACATGATATATATATTTTAGCAGAGACATATATATGTTCTTGGTTTTGGTAACGACATATTATGTTTATGTCCGATAACACAGTATTTCATATAGCAAATAAATGACCACGACAATGGTACACAGATGAAGATACGGCCGGAGACAGATGTCTGCTTATTGTAATGTTCAAGTCAACAATGTGTCTGTGCTTTAAATGCGTTAATTGAACGACATATGGTAATAAATAAATAATCATATGCACCCTAATTAAATTACACTGCGGTCGGTACTAACGATCTGCGGTGTCTGATGTTTGCCGAGTCTCTACGAGTTTGCTATTGTACAGGTACAGACTGTCTTCTGATTAAATATAGCAATAAATGTACGATAACAATCGAATCTATATGTCTGCTTATAGCCTTTACATTAATTTCACGAACGTGCAGTGACATCAGCAAACGATTAAAACTTCGACGATGTCCTTTGTAAAAATCATCTAGACATGTCAATCACACCTGTGGCAACAAATCTGATAGTATGTGGGCGGAGCTATAGTAGGCTGTGCCTGATTATGGTGTGTCATCTGGTAAACTGTCCACCCCCATTCGATGCAGGTATCCCAGCAATCTATTGTCTAATTAATTGGCTGTAAAAAAAGTCTTACGCTAGGATTTATGAAAGTGTCGCCCAAAACATAAGGGTATAATTTCACAACATTTAGTTTATATTTAAATAATTACGGTAGCTGTTATCCCGTGTATTTGTTATTAATTATTGAGATAATACACGAACACTAATTGTTGCGATTTAAAACGTGTAATTTCATTTATTTATTTCAAAAAAAAATCCTACAGTAAGATGTGAGATACAGGTAGTAGACATGGACCAACTACAGCCTCAAATCCTTCTGGATAACAACATATACTCCCCTCAGGTAAAAAAAACCATAGGGGTCCGATGGGGTCATTGCGAAACAGGTATACTCTCTATTGTAATTAAAATATGTGATTGACAGGTGTTAACAATTGGTGAAAACAAATTCTATAACGGTAATTACACGGCATGTAATTGTTCTGTGTATAGAGAATTAATCTACAGTGGAACTTCGTTAACTCGAAGTCGACGGGACCACGAAAAAACTTCGAGTTATCCGAGTGTTCGAATTAAGCGAGTTATCGTTTTTGGTGAAAAGTTTGGTCAATATTTCTCAACATTATATAATCATTATAACTTCGCTCTGTCGCTCATCAGTTTAGTGTGAAGACTGGTCAATACATGTAAATATATATGTAATGTTTCGTTATGTCACTTGTAATTTGGTGTAGTTTTGCCGATATACATTCGCGATAAAGTTTCTTTCACTTAGTCACTTTAATAACGATCTGATGTGCAAGTCATATTTGCAAAAGGTAAACGATAAAACGGAATTCGACAAATAACAAGTTATTAATGTCAAAACAAATAACCGTTTAAGTTTAACACAGATTGCATACAAAACGTAACAGAACCATTACCTTTTATTGGACATATATATAAAATACTGTTTGATCGGCCTACTTACTTTTTATTGATAACCACGCCATTTCCATGTGTATTAGCACCGGAAGTTGGGCTGCGCATGTGCGTATAAAATGTTACTGTAACTGAGTTGGCGTTTTATCCGATTTAATAGACAGCACTGACCGTTACAGTTGTACTCTGAACACCTCGGCAGTAATTACGCTATTGTTTCAGCAGTTTAAAGATTTAATAGGCGCCGGTGACTGTGTCATTTCTACACCTGTAAAAACATCAGCCGGGTAGATCTACCGGTGTGTCAGAGATTAGTCCCGCTTGAGCGAACGGGTAGATGAGTTGTTGACTATCGTGTGTACTGATATCGGCGACCGCCTTGGGAAAGTACCTGATGTAAGTAAAGCAGTACTTTTTATCACCAAGACTTGTTGTTATAAGATTCAACCGACAATTTCTTTTATGAATTTATGAAACACTTATAATTATAGCATGTAGGTTAGTAGTGCCGATATGTTCAGTATTACAAACGGAATTTAGCTTTTAAAAAATGTCGGCGTTTGCCACCGATCGACGAAAATTATACTTCGAGTTATTCGAACATTTCAAGTAGGATTTTTATTGTTGGGACCAAATGTTTACTTCGTATTATCCGAGTTTTTCGAGTTATCCGAATTCGAATTTTCCGAGTTTTTTTTTACTAAGATAAAGAGAGAATTCGGCCGGGACCGGCGAGGTACTTCGAGTTAAGCGGGGTATTCGAGTTATCCGAGTTCGAGTTAACGAAGTTCCACTGTATATCGCTGTCACTAACTTCAATTATGATTATATTACGCGATATAGAGATTTTTTTCTAGAAAATAATGATACACCATTTATAACTCATTTATAAGTATGGCCGTTTAATAGATCATTTAGTTTGATTTCATTTGGTTTTAAACGGTAATGATTTGGAATATATGATTTCCTAGCGAATTTTCAATGATTGCGGTAAAACAAAACCACGATAATGATATAATATATCTATTATATACTCATCTCCGACATTCTCTTCACAGAAGGTAAATATTTTCTTCTGGAACTCCTTTGTTACCTACCAGTTCAATGGAAAATTTCAAATTACATGTTCTATCATCAAGCTTCGTTGGACGTAAAATAGACTGGTCTATAGAAAGGACGAAATAGTTCACATTGTTTGGACGTTAGGTCTTGATCGTAATGGTGACGTCTGTATTGTTAGTACGTTATTTTGTTTTGCTTCCAAAATAAAAGGGACGGGAAAGATTCCCATGTTATGCTTATAATTAATTGAAATATGTTAAAATGTATTTTATTGATTTCTTTATTACATACACCAATGTATTGTTTTCTCACAATAAAGAGAGCACATCGGACTATACATACACATCATTCTGCAGTCTATGTATTTCAAACAATATTTATTTGACAATTTCCATTTAACAATATACACAACATTTATAGTATACACACATAGATTCCAATCATGCATGTAATCGAAAAAAAAGAGACCTCGCATAATGATTTTGCTGTGACAATTTGGCTGTTAATGAAATAATGAAGTTGATAACTACTGTCTATATATATATAGTTTGGAAAATATGAGCATGGATTTCTATATCTACCGGTAATTTGAATGCGCCCAAGTGTATGTCTATGCTATTAGCCACGCCGGAATCGTCCCTGTAAACTGCAAGTAGCATATATAACATAAATAATGATAGTAAGAAAACACACAACGTCTTTAAGTCGTGTATTTAAACTACGAAATGTTTAAATAATTGTACAGTCTATGTATGAAACCCGCTACAAAAAGTCAGACGAAATAATTAAAAGCTATAGTATTCAGGATAAAATTTGGTTTTCTTCAAACAATTACGAAACAAAAAACATACATTATGTCCCCGCGAGGACAAGTAATGATCTTATCAATGTTTATCGTCTTCTCATCCGTCACAGGTCGTACACGTATATGGATCAATTTCTAAAACAGACATCTTACTAGCTAGATACTTCAGATATATGTGATGACTAAATTATGCAATTAAGGACTTTGCTAGATCACGTAAAAAATAAGTCCGAGATCTTTCACTAAATAACGAGCCCCTTATGTGGCCTCTCCGAGGTCATGGCATCTGAGGTCATGCACAAAGCGCCATCTATAAACAGGTCAGCTAAATCAGTAGTGACTAAATGCATAGGCCTATATACAAGTATTGAATTGCAGATCATTTAAACCACATCATTTATCAACAGCAGCAATTGAGACGTTAAGGGAATTTCGTAGACTCACTATACGGTATCCAGATGTTTTTTTTGTTTTATTTAGTTATACCCATGATCGTCACGGAGAACCGTAACGTGTTATCACTTCGAATTCGAGTCTTACATTAGGGATAGGACACTTGTATGTAAGTCACAAAATCTACCAATCGTCTCGACTGCTAGCGGTAAAAAATCGGTACACGTACAACGATAAGGGTCGATAATGGTCAACTGAGAGCCACACCACCACAGGTAAAACCGAAGGCTGAATGTAATCGTGGCCTTCCGGGGCTGCATCCTCAGGATTCGCGGCGGACAAATTGCTTTGATGTTTCGCGGAGAAACGATCACCGCGGATTTTGATGAACACAATACCACCGGGGATCGCGATGACGCCGTTTTCATGATCCCTGATAGGGATTTAGGGTGATCGGTCGCGGTGATTTACCCCTTGAATAGAAAATCAAACGCCGGCAGATGGTGACTTTGTGTTCATTCCTAAGGCCTGCACTGTATATCATCAGCTTCTAATGCAGTGCCAAAACCAAACCCTTTCCTCAGGGTGATATAGTTGTCCGTAGGATTGCACAGCTTAAAAAACATATCATTGTTGCCAGACTGTAGGTTGGCTGGAGCAAGTAGGCCATTCAGGTCTCTATGGGACTGCACAACTATGTCACCCGTCAATTCTTCCTTCCCGACTAATGCACCTTTGGCATATGTAAAAGATGCTGGTGGAACAACATCTTTACTTTTGAGACGGACTTTAAAAATGTTTGCTCCATCGTCATCGAAATCCTGCACGTATATTGCAGCGTGGGATTCACCATTCAACTCAACAGTATATGTTGATAAGACAATAACAGCTCTATGCTTATCAAGAAAATCAAGTCATTTGGTCGGGTATACGAGCAACAACCACCGGGGCCCGAGCACGAGGGGAGCCTATCTCAATGAATGCCCCCTCCAGGATATGTCCTTTGACCATAGAATCTTCCCCAACCCCACGTAAACAAATTGCACGCGACAGTTCAGGTACAACATCAAGGGAGTTGAACAACTCTAAGCTAACGACTGTAACCTGAGCTGCTGTGTCCACAACTGTTCTGCAGTCCTTACCTTCCATCCTGATAGTGAGAATCAACGACTTTCGATGTCGTGAATCACCATCTGAAGGATACAGGGAAACTTCCCGCAATAAAATATCGGCGCTTTTTTTTAACATCAATGGAATTTGAAAGGGCTGAGGGTTGGCATATTGCCTCAACCCTTGGTCGTTTAAAGGCACCGCAGTAGATGAAGCGGATCGAGATCTCCGCACTCTAGTGTTCTTACTTTTCGAACATTCACGGGCAAAATGTGTAAGCTCACCGCATTCAAAGCAGCCGCGCCCCCGTGTCGGGGATGGGGATCGATTGCCGGCCCTTTGCTGAACAAGCCTCAGTAGTGAGTCTATCTGAGTCCGTATCTTCGAGAGCTATTCTTCCGTTTGCTTGACTCTCTCTGTCAAGTTGTTTCCTACTTGCCCCCGGGCAGGGCCAAGAACCTGCCGTATGGAAGGGCCTTCCCGGTCTTCGTCAGTATGAAATGAAACTCTTCTGACTTCTGTCTTCGGCTGTTTTGAAGGACCATAGATGAGTTTCTGATTTGCGATCGCGCTCTGCACCAGGGTAAGGGTATTATCGAGAGTTTTTGGGGCTTTGTCAAGCACAGCCAGAGGTACTCGTTTATCAGTCAGGCACTTCAGGAAACTATATGTGGCCATTATTTGTATAAAGTCCTCCTGTGCTCCTGGGAAACCATCCGTAGCAAGCTCCTGCGCCCCCTCTGCATACTCCTCCACAGTCTCATCCGGACTCTGGTGCAACTCTGCTAATTCCCTTCGGACAATATGCGGGAGATCCTGCTTACCAAATCGCTGATTTAGCTTTGAGCAGAGAACCTTGAAGTTATCACGCACGTGCAATGGCCTGGAGCTGAAAAACTTAAGAGCCTTGTCACGGAGACACTCAATAAGTTTATCTAGTTTCTGCCTATCTGACCAACCATATCGGTCACCAATGTGGGAGATCTGAACAAAGAAAGGCTTCCACTCGGTCTTGCCGTCGTAAGTGGGGAGCCTAACCTTCCTATCCATCTCTTCACTTGCCAAAATTGACCTCCTGCCCCCTACTCCAGAACTTTGGTCTTTACTACGCACCTTATCATTTGATCCTCGATGCGATTGATTGTAAATGACGTTTGGTGCAATATCATCTACAGAACCGACGAGCTGACCAAACCCTACCGTTGTATCATGCTTGGCAAGAGCCTCACGAAGCAAATCGTCCTTTTCCTTAAGCTGAATGCTAAATGTTTCCCTCATTTTCTCCACCCTTTTCACCATTTCAATTTCCTTCCTTTCCAATTCCTCAGTTCTAATGTAATCAGATATTTTCAATTACCTCCTATAAATCGGAATATATGTGTAACCCTGTTTCAACCGGCATTTGTTCAAGCCATAGAAATGTACTCTGCAATGTTTAAGTATCCATTCGTATTAACAACAAAAAAAATTCATTTCTTTTTATTTAATACCAGTATTGGAAGTTAAAAAGCTGATATTGCATAATATCGAGTAAAATTTTCACACTTTGAAACAGGGTGATGCGCTAAAATGGGCCTCATCACATGGCCATACAGAAATAGTCAGACTTCTTCTTGACAAAGGCGCCCAACTTGATAAGCTGAGTGTTTGAATGCAGGCAGTCGTGAAATAAAGCTGAGTAAACTTTTGAAAAAACATGATACGTTACTAGTAATATATGAACTCAAGATCTCAATTATCAATTATTTCCAATTTTCCTATCGACTTACTATCTTAGATTTGTGTTTGTATTATTGTTGTTGTTAACTCATACGTAAATAGTCCTGACGGTAACCAAACTGTGATATAACTCAGATGTTTAGGTCATCTGACTCGAAGAGTATATAAATGAGGCTGGTTTGACCCACCTAAGAACGAACATTGAAAACATATACCATCTCAGATAATGTAATCCGATATTTTGAATGACCTCTTGTCTATCAGAATCTATGTGTTATGATTTTTAATCGGCATGTGTTAATGTATATAGTGCCGTAATTTAAACAAGAACCCATACAACAACCAGCCAATATAAAGAACTTGATTGCCAATATTTTTGTCAACCTATCCAGATGTATGTAAGCGGCAAATATAATCAAGCATCCAATGGATCACATACAATACGTAGTCATTTATAAAGGTTCTGTCCTTCAACTCATCCGAAAATGTGCTAGTCGGTCCCATAATCTGGTTTCCAGGGACGCTAGATGGCACAAAAAGCTCGCTATAGGGACCAACCAACCAATTGTTTTTCCACAGACTTTCGTGTTAACGTTTTAGAATATGTCATTCTTATTCTTCAATTCAGTATGACATTTATGGTTTATAACAAGATTTTAGGGTCTCATATAACACCTAATCGAAAAAAAGGTTGGGTCCTTCAGCTCAAATTCTTCCTAGGGTAGCCATTTTGAAAATGGCTGAATTTTGTAGTGAAAATTCTCAAAAATCTGAAATGTTTATCTGTTAATTATTATTACCTGAACTTTTGGAAAAAAAATAAAATGGACTTACGAAATGTATATCAACATTTCTTATTGATAGTTACCTATCAGGGTACATATCTATTTTTTATTTCATAACATACTAGCCAATCGGTGGTTGCCAGACATTTTATCATTGGCTCAATTTTTTATACACAGGGGATGTTTCAAAAGTCTTTTTTTTTCAATTGGTTGGTTGTTCCCTACCTATATCATCTTTCACATTTTTTCAAATTTAACTTTTCTGGAACATGGCAGAACCATAGAACTATATGCAGTGCCTGACTGCAAGTCTTAGGCTAGTAGGTTAATTCTTCCACTGGTAATGGAGATGAAATGGGCCGGACAAAGAGTTGTTATTTTTTGGATCGGTATGAAATGCAAGATGGCCGCAATGATCGCCATCTTAAAAAACACAGTTTAAACTTCTCCAGTTCCACTGGTGCCATTGAACTGGAAATTAGTGAGGATGTTAAGTAAGGGAAGGCAACAAAGTGTTGTTATTTTTCGGCCTCATAAAAACGTAGAAATGTATTCGGGAATAATTTCAGTTTCCATCTATCCAATAACCAAGAATTAACAACAGAGCACCAATTTCAATTAATTTCATTTCATACCAGTTTTTGCAATCGTACAAAGCTTATTTGGAGAAACCAGTGGGTTATTAATTAAATAATGAAGATTGTTGATTTCAATCACCTTTCCATGTTTTACATTACGCAACTAAAAAGATGATATTGCACAATAACGAATGTTATTTGAAACAGGGTAATGCGCTAAAAGCAGCCTCATCCCGTGGCCATACAGAAATAGTCAGACTTCTCCTTGACGGAGGCGCCGATCCTGATAAGGTGAGTGTTTGAAAGCAGACAGTCGTGAAATAAAGCTGAGTAAACATTTGAAGAAAACAATATATGTTACTAGTAATACATGCAATTTATTAGGTCATCTGACCCGACGGGTCAGGATGACTCATAGCCATCGTGCTTCGTTCACCGTCCGTAAACTTTTCACATTTCAATCTTCTTCTCAAGATCCACCAGTGGGATTAAGCTGATACTTGCCAGAAATGATTCGGAGATGGTCCAGACCAAGTGTTGTTATTTTTCGGGTCGGTCCGAAATCCAAGATGGCCGCCATAGCCGCCATCTTGAAAAACACATTTTAAGCTTCTTCTCAAGTTCCACCGGTGCTATTGAGCTGAAACTTGCCTGAAATGATCCTGATATGATCCAGACCAAGTGTTGTTATTTTTCGGTTTGGTCCGAAATCCAAGATGGCCACCGTGGCGCCATCTCAAATTTTAAACTTCTTCTCCAGTTCCATTGGTACCATTGAGCTGGAAATGGGTGAGGATGTCAAGGAAGGCAAGCCAACATAGTGTTGTTATTTTTTTCGGCCTCGTAAAAACTTTGAAATGGCAGCAATGGTGGCCATTTGTAACATGATTGTGCAATCATAGTTTTCCTGAACAATGCCTATTTTAAACTTCTCAAATTCCTCAGTGAGATTCAGCTGTAACTTACCAGAAATGATCCTGAGATGGTCCTTACCAAGTGTTGTTATTTATTTGGTCGGTCAGAAATCCAAGATGGCCACCATGGCAAATGGTGCCGCTATATACTTGCTACAGAGAATACATACTACAATTATATAAGGTTTTTAATTTAGAGTCGGATGACCGTTAAGGCCCCCGGGCCTCTTGTATCTCAATTATGTTTATTTTTGACTTCCGAATTTCCGATTGACTTACGAACTTGCATTTGTGTTTGCTTTATTATTATTGTAACTCATACGTAGATAGTTTTGACGGTATATAAATGAGACCGGTTTCACCCAGCTAAGAACGAACACTGGAATCATAATATGCCATCTAAGATAATGTAATCCGATATTTTGAAGTACCTCTTATCTATCAAAATATATGTGTAATGATTTTTCAACCGACATTTGTTTATTTGTAATGTGTTGTGATTGAAACAAGAACCCATACAACAACCAGGCAATAAATAACTTGATTACCAATATTTTGATCAACCTATCCAGAGGTGTGTAAGCGGCAAATATAATCAAGTATCCAACGGGTCATATCCAATACGTAATCATTTTATGGGTAATGTCCTTCACTACAACAAATAACTTCATCAGTGGTCAAACATACCGCTCCTGTCTATAGCATACTTTTTGTCAATAGTTAGGGCTTTGAACTGGAAATCATTAAGGATGTTAAGGGAGGTTTGCTTTGGTTTGGTTAATTTTTTTTAACGTCCTATTAATATCTAAGGTCATTTAAGGACGGCCTCCCGTGCGTGCGACATGTGTGCGTGTAGCGAGTGTGTATGTGTGTTTTGAGAGGCTGCGGTATGTTCGTGTTAAGTCTCCTCGTGATAGGCTGGAACTTTTGCCGATTTAAAGTGCTATCTCACTGAAGCATACTGCCGAAGACACCCAGCAGCAAACCCCACCCGGTCACATTATACTGACAAGTTACCAACCAGTCGTCCCACTCCAAATATGCTGAGCGCTAAGCTGGAGTAGCAACTACCATTTTAAAGACTTTGGTATGCCCCGGCTAGTGGACAGAACCCAAAACCTTCCTCACAGCGGCGAACGCTCAACTGAAAGGTCAAAAGTGAGGCATTGTCAAGGGAGACATTAGGAAGAAGAAAGTTGTTAAGAAAGAAGTGAAAAGGTAAGATCCCAAGTTTAGTCGCCTCTTAAGATCATACAATGGGGGCAGCAGGTACAATTCTTATGCCTTCCTGAGATAGTTCTGACAAAGTGTTATTATTTTTCGGGTCTATCCGAAATCCAAGATGGCCTCCATAGCTGCAATCTTGAAAAAACACACATTTAAAACATCTTCTCCAGTTCCACCGGTGCCATTGAACTAGAAATTAGTGAGGATGTTAATGCCAACAATGTGTCATTATTTTTCGGCCTCGTAAATAATTGACATGGCAGCCAATGCGGCCAGTTTGTTACATGATTGATCAATCATGGTTTTCCTGAACAACACGTATTTCAAACTTCTCAAATTCCAACACTCGGATTCAGAACTAACTTTCCTGAAATTACCCCGAGATGGGCCGGACCAAGTGTTAGTTATTTTTTGGATCGGTATGAAATGCATGATGGCCGCCATGACCAGTTCCGCTGGTGCCATTGAACTGGAAATCATTGAGGATGTTAAGGGAGGTTTGGTTTGGTTGATTTTGTTTAACGTCCTATTAACATCTAAGGTCATTTAAGGACGGCCTCCCGTGCGTGCGACATGTGTGCGTGTAGCGAGTGTGTATGTGTGTTTTGGGAGGCTGCGGTATGTTCGTGTTAAGGCTCCTTGTGATAGGCCGGAACTTTTGCCTATTTAAAGTGCTATCTCACTGAAGCATACTGCCGAAGACACCCAGCATCACACCCCACCCGGTCACATTATACTGACAAGGGCCCACTCCAAATATGCTGAGCGCTAAGCAGGAGTGGCAACTACCATTTTTAAAGACTTTGGTATGTCCCGGCTAGGGGACAGAACCCAAAAGTTGTTAAGAAAGAAGAGAAAAGATACGATCCCAAGTTTAGTCGCATCTACGATCATGCAATGGGGGCAGCAGGTACAACTCTTACGCCCTACCTGCAGGGCAGGTTAAGGAAGGGAAACCAACAAAGTGTTGTTATTTTTCGGGTTCGTAAAAACGTGTAATGTACTTTGCAATAATTTTAGTATCCAATTACCACGAATTAAAAAACAAAACACCAATCTCAATTAATTTCATATCAAACCAGTTATTGCAATCGTATATAGCTAATTTGTAGAAACCAGTGGGCTATTAATTAAATGATGTAGATTGTTGATTTCAATCACCTTTGCATTTTTACATAACGCAACCACGTAAAGCTCACACTGCATAATAACAAATGAAATCGGTCATACTTTGAAACAGGGTGATGCGCTAAAAGCAGCCTCATCCCGTGGCCATACAGAAATAGTCAGACTTCTCCTTGACGGAGGCGCACAGCCTGATAAGGTGAGTGTTTGAATGCAGACAGTCGTGAAATAAAGCTGAGTAAACATTTGAAGAAAACAATATACGTTACTAGTAATACATGCAATTTATATCTCAATTATGTTTATTTTTGACTTCCGAATTTCCGATTGACTTACGAACTTACATTTGTGTTTGCTGTATTATTATTGTAACTCATCCGTAGATAGTTTTGACGGTAACCCAACTGTGATATAGCTCGGATGTTTAGGTCATCAGACCCGAAGAGTATATAAATGGGACCGGTTTCACCCAGCTAAGAACGAACACTTGAATCATAATATGCCAACTCAAAGAATGTAATCCGATATTTTGAATTACCTCATATCTATCTGAATATATGTGTAATTATTTTGCAACCGGCATTTGCTTTTGTATATTATGTAGTGATTGAAACAAGAACCCATACAACAATCAGCCAAAAAACAACTTTATTGTCAATATTGTTTTATCACCTTTCCAGGTGTGTATGTGGCAAATATAATCAAGTATCCAACGAATCATATACTATCCGTTATCATTTGTATGGGTACTGTCCTTCAATAGAACATATAAGGGACCAACCAACCAATTTATTTTCCAAAATGTATGTCGGTATCTTCCCTGGTCTATGGTCCCCCTTAAAACTCTATATTGGTCATATTTAAATTATCAATCCCCCTGAATTTAAAATCATTTCGAAATTCTGCCACAATGCCTCTCAAGATGTGAATCCCATCCGAAAATGCGCTGGTCGGTCCAGTCATCTGGTTTCTAGTGACGCTGGAAGGTACAAAAAGGCATATGCGGTAGCTTGCTATAGGGAGCAACAAACAAATTGTTTTTTTCCATAGACATTAGTGTTAACGTTTTAGATTATTTCATTCAAATTCCTAAAACAATATGACAATTTTGGTTGATAAAATTTCAGGGTCTCGCATAGCACCTAATCAAAAAATGTGTTGGGTCCTTCAGCTCAAGTTTTCTCCAGGGTTGCTATTTTGAAAATGGCTGAATTTCGCAGTAAAAATTCTCAAAAATCTGAAATGTTTACCTGCTAATTATTATAACCTGAACTTTTGGGAAAAATATTCGGACTAACGGAATTTATATAAACATTTCGTATTGATGGTTACCTATCAGGCTATATATATATTTTCTTATTTTATAAATTACTGGCAAATCAGTGGCTGTCAGACATTTTATCCTTGGCTCAATTTTCTATACACAGGGGACGTTTTTTCAATTAGTTGGTTGTTCCATATAACTCAATCAGTGACCAAATATGTCGCTCAAGTCTTTGAACGGAATAACCAAAATGTCACTCTGTCCGTCATCAATGCCGGTCCTGTCTGCAGCATATTTTGTGTCAATAGTTAAGGCTTTTGGCATCACTGGATCGTCATATCAGAACAAAACAGCTGTAATGTACAGTTCAATTAATTTTGGCTTGGTGATTCTTGCTATTAGAAATAATTCGGTTTTGATCAAATTAAATCACTTGATGTAATAGATATTTGAAATGAAAGCCAAAAAATGATATCTTAAGAGAAGTATTGGAAGCACACCCTATCACAAGGACATGTTATACGAAGTTTTGATTTCCCAATTATCCACCAAAACCAAGCTTTAGTGAGTGTTTACAAGCATACATCACAAATTAATTTCCATCTACTCAATTCATGTCATTTTAATCTTATTCCTTCAAACAGACATGCAAGCATGTGTTTTAAATTACTAATTATACACCACAGCTCAGATCTAATGATTGAGCAGGTGTAACTTGATATGTACTGTGTTCGTACCTGAAGATCACAAACATATCAAATTCTCATTCAATCTAACCAATTAAATCATCGAGTATTTTGTCGTTGGTTTATAGCCAAGTTTTATGATAAACCTGTTTTCGAGAAACTTATATAAAAATTGTTAAATAAGAACGAATAATACACATTAAAAACATTTCTAAAGTAAACTTTATGTCCAAACTTCGAAATCTATTCAACAATTTGACATCTTATTACCATTTTTGATGAAAGTGTCGGTTTCTATCACTTTTGTCTACACACAACATAATCTTACAGGGGCTGACATTGTGTCATTAATACTAAAGTTGTTATCGCATTAAATGCTTAGTTTCCATTTAATCTTCACACATAATAACAACGAATGCAAATCCAATACTTTGATACAGGCTGACAGTTGACTGTTGGCAGTAACATTGGGAGGCTTACCAGAGTATAGTTGTTTATATATATATATATGCGCATACAGGAACTCGCTGCAATGAGCTGTGAGAACGGCGGTCGGACGGACTGGTGCTGTATGCGTTGTATAAGATATACACAGACGCTATGCTTCTGTGAGGTAGCACTATAAATCGATACAAGTTCCGGCTATCTCAAGGAGACTTAACACGAACATACCGCGGACTCCAAAAACACACATGCATGTCGCACGCCCGGGAGGCCGTCCTTAAATTACCTTAGCTGTTAATAGGACGTTAAACAAAATAAACCAAAACCAAACCTGACTAGGTGACCTGTCCCCAATTAGCCCCCGGGGTCAAATTATGGTTCATTCTAGGTAGGCCAACATTTTGAAATTTACCCGTATTACCTTGCCAACATATCAAATTTTACACCCGTTTTTACTTTTCATGAAAGAAAATATGAAAAGTTGAATATGACATAAAATAATGATTCAAATTAATTTATGTAAGCTACTTATCCTAACAAATGTTAGATATATACGGTGAAAACTGTGTGTGTATGTGTGCGATTTTTTCGTTTTGTAAGAAAATGAGTTGTCATGAAAAAAAGTGTGTGCCATTCCAACTATGTTTGACGAGGTATTCCGCGAACTCCACGATAGAGACTTTCATGATGATTTTACTGTGATGATACAAACAAATATAAATCATATCAGTCCTTAAACTACGCGATTTGAATAATTTATCTTCACATTTACATGCTTTCAAAACCTTTCCTTTTTGCCGATGATGGCAAATTTTGTAAAGCAGGACGTAATATTCAAGACTGTGGTGAACTCCTATCCGGTATTGACAGTCTACGACTGGTGTAAAAAGTCTATATCATATTAGTCCTGAAACTACTTAAAGATAAGTTAATATCAATAAGTATTGCTGTCCTTCAATACAACAAATAACTTCAACAGTGGCCAAACATGCCGCTCCTGTCTATAGCATACTTTTTGTCAATAGTTAGGGCTTTTTGCCATCACTGAAGCGTCATATAACAATGCAACTGTAATGTACAGTTCAATTCATATTTTCTTTGGGATTCTTGCTATAAGAAACAATTAGGTTTTGATAAAATATAATAACTTCTTATCATTACTCTTTGAAATAAAAGAGAGAAAATTATATCTAAAAAGGAGTATTGGAAGCATACTCCATCCCCAAAATATATTTTGTGATGTTTGAAGTTCTCAATTATCCATAAAAACCGAGCTTTAGTTAGTGTCTACAACCATATATCACCAACAAATCCGCTTCTCATCTTCAAAATAAATTCATGTCAACTTAATTATATTCCTTCGCCGAGACATGTAAGAAGTTGTTTTAAATTACTAATTATGCACCACAACCTAAAACCTAAAACCTGAAGAAGATCATAAACATATTCATTTATAATGCATTTGAACCGATTAAATCATCGAGTATATTATCGTTGATTTATAGCCAAGTTTTACGGTAGACGTATTTGTGAGATACTAATATACATATTGTGACATTAGAACGAATAATATACGATCTTTAACATATTTCTTATGCAAACTGTATATTCAGATTTCAAATTCATTGAACAAGTTGAAATCTAAATTCCATTGTTGATAACAGTGTAGTTGGTATTGTAGATATCGTCGATTTCTATCACGTTTGTCTACGCACAACGCAATATTACAAGGGCTGATATATTGTCGTTAATGCAAATATTTGTATTGCTTAAAATGCTTAGTTTTAGCTATACCTTAACATATAATAACAACGAATGAAAATGCTGTACTTTGATATAGGGTGATGCACTGGCAGAAGCTGCCACTAATGGCCATAAAGAAACAGTCCGACTTCTCCTAGACAAAGGAACCCAACCTGACAAGGTGAGTGTTTCAAAGCAACCAGTCTTAATGTACATTCCGCCATGATTGTCCTGCAAAAGATATGAGATATGAGGATTAGGATGACCTATAGCCAGCGTGCTTCGTCCGTCGTCGTCCGCTGTGCGCCGTCCGTAGACATTTCACATTTCAAACTTCTCAAGTTTCACAATTGGGATTGAGCTTAAACTTGTGAAAAAAAAAAAAAAATCCTGAGATAGTTCCGAAAAAAGTGTTATTATTTTTCGGGTCCATCCGCAATCCAAAATGGCCTCCATAGCTGCCATCTTGAAAAAACACACATTTAAAACATCTTCACCAGTTCCACTGGTGCCATTGAATTAGAAATTAGGATGTTAATGCCAACAATGTGTCGTTATTTTTCGGCCTCGTAAATAATTGACATGGCAGCCAAGGCGGCCAGTTTATTACATGATTGATCAATCATGGTTTTCCTGAACAAAACGTGTTTCAAACTTCTTCTCAAGTTCCAACACTCGGATTCAGAACTAACTAACCTGAAATGACCCTGAGATGGGCCGGACCAACTGTTGTTATTTTTTGGATCGGTATGAAATGCATGATGGCCGCCATGATCCTCATCTTGAAAAACACATTTTAAACTTCTTCTCCAGTTCCGCTGGTGCCATTGAACTAGAAATCATTGAGGATGTTAAGGAAGGGAAGCCAACAAAGTGTTGTTATTTTTCGGCTTCGTAAAACGTGTAATGTACTTTGCAATAATTCCAGTATCCATTTATCCAATTACCACGAATTAGCAACAAAACACCAATCTCAATTAATTTCATTTCATACCAGTTATTGCAATCGTATATAGCTAATTTGTAGAAACCAGTGGGCTATTAATTAAATGATGTACATAGCGCAACCACATAAAAGCTCACACTGCATAATAACAAATGAAATCGTCATACTTTGAAACAGGGTTATGCGCTAGAAGCAGCCTCTTCCAGTGGTCGGACAGAAATAGTCAGACTTCTCCTTGACGGAGGCGTCCAGCCTGATAAGGTAAGTGTTTGAAAGCAGACAGTCATGAAATAAAGCTGAGTAAACATTTGAAGAAAACAATATAGTTATTAGTAATGCATGCAATTTCGATCAATATCTAAGTTTCGACCAATAAAAAGACGGTGTTGCTCGTAAAGGCAACAAAACGCATAAAGTTGAATTTTCAGTACCCTTAATATCCCCATATATTAAATCTAATTAAAATTGAACATTTTCTACATTTCGATCAATGATAGACGAGGAATTGGCGACCATTTTGTTTAAACGTAAAGTGAGGCTACGAGAGCGACCGGTGTTCAATGATGTACCTATATACCAAATATCATCAAAATCAGATGATATCGGAATCTGGACCAATCAGAGGCCGAGAATTGGGGCAACGAGAGGTATCGTGTGGAAATAAGTACCAAAATACTTAATTTCATTAAAATCAAACGATATCTAAATCCGGACCAATCAGAGGCCGAGAATTGGCGGCCATTTTGTTTAAATGTGAAATTGAGGCTACAAGAGAGACTTGTGTCCAAAGATATTCCTACATATCAAATTTCATCAAAATCGAACAATATCTAAATTTGGACCAATCAGAGGCCATGAATTGGCGGCCATTTGGTTTAAATGTGAAAGTGAGGCTTTGAGAGGGACCGGTGTCCATTGATGAACTTACATACCAAATTTCATCAAAATCGGACGATATCTAAACCCGGACCAATCAGAGGCTGAGAATTGGCGGCCATCTTGTTTAAATGTAAAATTGAGGCCACAAGAGGGACTTGTGCCCGAGGATGTTCCTACATATCAAATTTCATCAAAATCGAAAATATCTGAATCTGGACCAATCAGAGGCCGATAATTGGCGGCCATTTTGCTTAAATGTAAAATTGAGGCTACAAGAGGGACTTGTATCCAAGGATGTTTCTATATATCAAATTTCATCAAAATCGAACAATATTTGAATTTGACAAAGGATTGGCGGCCATTTTGTTTAAATGTGAAAGGGAGGCTACGAGAGGGACCGGTGTCTAATGATGTACCTACATACCAAATTTCATCAAAATCAAACAATATCACAATTTCCACCAATAATTAGAAGCCTCTGAGTGTCAAATTTCATTAAGTGGAGGACTTAATTATGTATTGGTTATAATTATAAGTTATCTTGTAATAATTCTCACAATTCTACAGGTTTCTGGAATATGGCATGTTGATTTAATTAGCATCTATCCAATCCCAATATCTCGTGTGTTGTTCAATGAGGTAGCCACCAACTACTACAAGCAGATCCTGACTCTAGATCTTCATATGGCGATAAACCCAGCTAGCAAACAATAGATTATGCACTTGTAACCCTGTAAATACTAGCCGCAATATGCCGCTCAACTAGAGAGATCTTCAATTTAGTTTAATCGGATGAGCGTAAGACTAGTAAGCCAGAGGTCCCGGGTTTGATTCCTAGCAGAGGCAGTGATTTAAATTTAATTAATCATGCGCTCTGTTACATCGGCGCCCACATAGGGTCCCGGGAATAATAATCAGGAATGCCACACAAGCATCACGAGTTCTTTCCTGGAGGGGGAATATGTAACCTGGTAAATACTAGCCGCAATATACCGCTCAGCTAGAGAGATCTTCTCTATAGCTCGCTCGGTTGAGCGTAAGACTAGTAAGCCAGAGGTCCTGGGTTTGATCCCTAGCGATGACAGCGATTTAAATTTAATTAATCATGCGCTCTGTTACACACCCACAGTATTCTAATCAATAAAATAGTGACATGCCATCTAAGATTTTAAAATGTCATGTAAATAATGTCAAAATCCTGTGTCCAAAATTTAAGAGTTCACAAAGCGGGCAAAATCAACCAGTATTCAGCCTATATGGATTATGCCATACCCAATCAGTCATTTTGAGTTTGTTATAAAACATTGAATAATTTATTCAGTAATCACTTCATTATAACTGATAATTAATTGAATATATGAGACCAGGTGAGCAAGTTATCTGTTTTTTTTTTCTTTAAATTTGCCAGATCACAAATAAGGTAATTAGCAAGTTCAAATTTTAAGTGAATTTAAGCTAAAATTCATTTTAATCAAGCTTAATCAAGCGTAAAAAATCATGTTTTTTTTTCAACCTCTTATATATGAGGTAGCAGTGTACACCAGTTTGGCGGGTTTCTGAAAAATAAGTGGCATCTCTTAGTTTGAGGCTGGGTAGTAGTTGGTGACTACCTCACTGAACAACATGCAGGAGGCCTGTCGCGTTCCATCGATTAACAGCACTGAAAATAAATGACATGTCTTACTCTTAACTATGTTTGTGTTGTTATGTTTGCTGGGATTATCACCCCCTGAACAGCCAGTGTCATTTTGAGGTAGGGTCTCCTTGTAGTAGCTAGTGACTACCTCACTTAACAACATATAGGAGGCCCTTCACATGCCATCAAGAACATATTTTTTTCACATGTAAATAAAAAATTAAAATATGTTGGTATGGTACAGTATTTGAGGTAAAAATATTTGAAAATTTACTCATGTTTACCTGTTTGTAAATGGTAATTTGAATCAGAATATTTTGTAAAATAGTGATAAGATATTGGGAGTTTTGTAATTTTATCAAGTTATATTATATAATATCTTTTGCAATAAGTTAAAATTGATTTAAAAAGATAATAAAAAATTACACTACATGTTTTCATACCCAAAATAACCGAGTTTAACTTAATGCAACATAATAATTGATAATATTTTAGTATGAATTTATCAGAACAGCTTTCTCGCACATTGTTTTCTTCGGTGCATGCGAGCGAAAGGTTTAAATATGTAGGTATGCTATTTGAGACAAAGATACTTGAAAATCCACTAATTTTCCTGTGTGCAGATGACACTTCGAGGACTATTTTGTAAAATTGTGATAGCTAAATTCTGGTTACTCTGATTTTGTCAAATAATTTTCTATAATACCTTTTGTAATAAGTTGAAATTAATTTTAAATCAAAATTTTACAAAAAATAACATAACATGTTTTAACACCAAAATTAACTTAACTTAATGCGACATAATAATAGACAATATTTTAGCATGAATTTGTCAGAACAGCTTTCTCGCACATTATTTCCTTCGGCGCATGAGAACAAAAGGTTTAAATATGTTGGTATGGTATTTGAGGCAAAGATATTTGAAAATCCACTAATTTCTACCTGTGTGCAGATGAAATTTTGAAGACTGATTTGTAAACATTGTGAAAGTTGAATTCTGGTAACTCTGATTTTGTCAAATAATTTGCTATAATACCTTTTGTAATAAGTTTAAATGAATTTTAAAACAAAAATATTACAAAACAAATTACATAACATGTTTCACACCCTGAAACTTAATGCAACATAATAATTCACAATATTTTAGCATAAATTTGTCAGAACAGCTTTTTTGCATTAATTAATTCTTCGGTGTATTTAAATATGTTGTATGGTATATGAAACAAAGAGTTTGAAAATTTACTATATTAATTTTGTTTATTTACATGTATGCAAAAGACGATATGATTTAACCTGTCCAAATGCACAGTCTCAATCAAGGGCATGTTACAGACTTTAATTTCAAGTTGTAAACATTTAAATATAATAGACCAGTACTATACTATTTCATTAAAAATTTCAAAAATGAATTAATTGCAAAAAAAAAAAGTTGTTGATAATGTAACCTAAAGCAAATAATTTGATTAGTTTGAACTGGTCTATCAAATCGTAAAATGTCACACAGGCTGACGTTATTGAATATTCCATGCAGGAAGTTTCCAGTCCGCAGTGTAGATGGTTTAATTTAAATAGTTTTCCAAATTAAATGAAATCTTAGTCATATTTAAGTCGCCTGCGTTCTACATATGATTTTAGTGATTTGTATAATGTTCATCGATAATGCTAGTCTTTCTCGTGCGATTATATACTGTCAGTATAGGTAGCAAGACAGACGTGCCCGAGTAAGGCATCCCTTCACCGCGGGACTCTAGTAAGTCTATGTCAGTATATGATCGGTAAAAATCAAAAATTATATTTCATATCTCTTTTCACAAAGTAATTCATATATCAGAGAAGTTGCAAAGTAGTAGTCTTAGGTGTGCTCGTTCACGAGATAACCTAGTGTCTGAGAGAACATGGCTCTGTGTATATTCAATTTGTCACCTCAATCTGGAGATTCCCGTTTGGTATTTTTAGACGTAAACAAGCATCACTGGCGAGGCTATACAAATACACAGACTATCGAAATATTAATTCAAATCAATTAAATTTGGAGACAAAGTAGGCCTATCCCTTCAGTAAATAGCAAATAAACGGGAACTATTCTTCGTGCATATCTACCGTCGTTTGTTTATATCAACGTAAACAAACAAGTTTACTTACCGTCAGTAGCGTCAGCGTTATGCCTACGAGGCTTCGGGAATTTGCTTGACATTCTGAACGCTGGTTTGATTTTTCGCATGCATGTTTGTGAAAAGCGACATACAATGATCGTGACAAAGCATCTATATCCTGGAGCATTGCCTCTGATATTGAAAATAGCAATATATACTGGCAGTGACAGTAAACTTCAATCAACATGCGGCTTCCACAACAAACTTTCGTGACGAGTTCAGGATGGGCGTTACGTCATCAAAACATGCGATCGTCTGCTGTCAAAATACCCCTGTCGAATGGAAAAATACTGGGAGGGTCGAAAAAATAGGCCATTTTTAATACAATATTGTGACCGTTCTGATAAAGATATCGAAAAACTAAACAGACAGTTTTCTTCAGGAAACATTTATCTATTTATATGTGCATTGTATATGTTTCTGGATTTTTTTTTCGAATTTTTAGGGTGGTTTTAACAGAACCTCTTAGTCAAAATGACGATTTTGGCATGTTTGACCCAAAATATCTCATCATTACGAATTTCCACAGGGATACCAGATACATCCAGACCTAGATGGAGCCGAGTTTTACAATGGTTCAAAAGCCCATCAAAATTGTATGTGTCATTTTTTCCACCCCCAAATCGCTACAATAGCCGGCAAAAATCGCGAATTAGCTCGTACTATCATTACGTTCCGTAAGGAACGATAACTCTAATGAGTTATCGCCCCTCACTACACTTCATTCTTTACTAGTGGGGTGACACCTGAAGGATGTCACAGAAAGAATGAAGTGTAGTGAGGGGCGATAACTCTGTTCCAGCAGTTTTCATCAAAATCGCTCTCTATCTACATTTCGACCAATAAGATAAGACCTTGTGTTGTGGGCCGCCATAGCCGAGTGGTTAAGGTGTCCCGACACTTTATCACTAGCCCTTCACCTCTGGGTTGTGAGTTCGAAACAAACAAGGGGCAGATACCTTGTTCTGACTCTAGGTCGGCGGTTTTTCTCCGGGTACTCCAGCTTTCCTCCACCACGAAAACCAAGCACGTCCTTAAATGATCCTGGCATTTTATAGGACGTTAAAAAAATAAGTAAAACTGTGTTGTTGCCAAGAAAATGAAACATTAAGTTTAATTTTCTGTCCCATAATACCCCTATTTCAATGAAATCAAACAATATCTAAAGGATTTGGACCAATCAGAGGCTAGAAAATGGCGACCTTTTCGGTAAAATATGATTATTGTTAAGTGAGGTTATACAAGAGTAGCCAGTGTCCCATGATGTACCTACATACCAAATTTAAATTTCATTGCAATTGGACAATAACTAAAATCTTCGAAAATGAATACGTTCCGTTACCACACTTCATTCTTTATAATATTCTATCGTCAATTTATCCATCGGAATCCTGAGATCTCATTACCAAGATAGTTAAGAAATAATTAACGATGATTCGTGTATTGTTGCAGGATATACAACGAGGACGAGGGTATTTTGCAATTAAATTAATAACGAAGGCCGCAGGTCAAAGTTGATTATTTCTATTCTACCATGTACTGTTTAGTTCTGAGATCTATATAGAAAAACGGCAAAGAAACCCCGGAAAAACCTTGTAATTTATTTCTTGAGTATTGCATTATTTTGTTGATAAAATATATACATTTGTATTTCTTTACAGGCACTACAGTACTACAATCAAAAACATCTATGATATGGCATTGATTTTGAAAATTAAAAAAAAAAAGGATAAAAAAATAGGCCTTCGTAGGATTCGAACTCGCGTCTTGATCAAAAATAGAAGAAGTCTAACCATTAGTCCACTCGGCTACAGTAACCGTCTAACCTAATGGGTGAATATTAGATACATAACATTGTAACAGCCGTGACTCATAAACGTCTATTTTTGACACGTGCGTGTATTACTGGAAAATAATCATGGTTTTTAACCAATCAAAACTGTACTGTCGTTGCATAGCAAACATGGTAGAATATTAAATGATTAATGAATTTCGTTGCTTATACTGCCATTCATTATATTTTAAAATTAATAAAGTATTTCTATTACTAAGTCTAAAATACCTCTTGAGTACTAATACTAAAAAAACAATTCCACATGTGTACACAAAATCCTAAACATCACTTCTGGTTATAACATCATATATTGGGACCGAGTTCACAATTAGCTTCGCTATATGTTTCATTGTAATATTAAAATTCATAATAAATTCCCAAAATTGCATTTACAACTTTCTATTTCACCTGGTCAAGACCAACATCTGAGAAACAAAATATAAAAGTTCAACACAGAATGTTGGACATTATCAGGAGATATCTGTCAACATATGTCAACAAATACCGATTGTATACATCCGGGTCAGGGGTAGAGGTCAAATCTACACCCAAAAGTGTGTTAACGACTTGCGCAACACGACCGGCCAATCAGCTTGTGTTTCACCTGATCCAAGTCCCTTTGGAGAATGCGTTTCTCTGGTTTATAGCTGTTTACCCCGAGTAAATACATGTAACACATGAAACGGGTACTTTATATATGATACGAGGATAAATAGTAGTGTGTTGAGATTTAGAAAATCACAAATACACACTGTTACTGAAAATAGAATGACGTAGGATTCTGGTGTAAAAAAGCGGGAATTCCCCAGGCGGGGGTTCCCCAGTGCAGTACCCGTGTGACCTAAGCGGAAACTGTTGCATCACGGACATGACAGAGAAAAATAACTTAAACCAGCAGTCAAAGTGTCGATTTTGGCGTGTTTGTACCCAAAATATTTCCATAACTAGATTATTCCCAGATATACGGGATATGCCTGGACATACATGTAGATCACACCGAGTTTTATAAGTGTGGAAAGTTTTATCAAAATGTATAGAGTCGCTTTTCAGTTAGCTCCGGCAAAGTGGTCTGATCTGAATTAGCCGCATGTACATTACGTTGCGTCCTTCAATACACTACATTCCACACATACTTGGTTACGTCACTGGTGACGTAACATCCGCCAACTCTCGATAAAATACGACTCTTTTTCAAAACCCTATTGTGGCCGTTCTATTAAAGATATAGAAAAACTAAAGATTCCATTTTCTTTAGAATCCTCTCTTCTTGTTATGTTTTGAGTTTCAGAATTTTTCATTAAAGCGCTGATTTTTAAGGACCGGTTAAACAGAAGCTACCGGTCAAAATGACGATTTTGGCATGTTTGACCCAAAATATCTCATAAATACGATTTCCCACAGGGATACCAGATACATCCAGACCTAGATCGAGCCGAGTTTTACAATCGTTCAAAGTATCAACCGAATTGTATGAGCCAATTTTTCTGTCCTCAAATCGCTATTATATCCGGCAAAATAGGCGAATTAGCTCGTAATACATTACGTTCCGTAAGGACCGATAACTCCGTTATCGCCCCTTACTACACTTCATTCTTTACTACACTTCATTCTTAACAAGTTTAAATAAATTTAAAAATAAATTTAAAATAAATTTTAAAATTTTAAAATAAATTCAAATAAATCTGGATTTCACGATGGCGTTGACTGGTGTGCATTTAACACTAGCGTTGACTGGAAAGCATTTAAAAATTGATAAATACATTTAAAATAAATTAAAAAAAAATATATAAATCAATTCAAATAAATCTGGATTTAACACTGGCGTTGACTGGTGTGCATTTAACACTGGCGTTGACCGGTGTCCATTTAATACTGGCGTTGACCAGTGTCCATTTAACACTGGCGTTGACCAGTGTCCATTTAACACCGGCCTTGACCGGTGTCCATTTAATACTGGCGTTGACCAGTGTTCATTTAATACTGGCGTTGACCAGTGTCCATTTAACACTGGCGTTGACCAGTGTCCATTTAACACCGGCGTTGACCGGTGTCCATTTAATACTGGCGTTGACCAGTGTCCATTTAACACCGGCGTTGACCGGTGTCCATTTAATACTGGCGTTGACCAGTGTTCATTTAATACTGGCGTTGACCAGTGTCCATTTAACACCGGCGTTGACCAGTGTCCATTTAACACCGGCGATGACCAGTGTTCATTTAATACTGGCGTTGACCAGTGTCCATTTAACACCGCCGTTGACCGGTGTCCATTTAATACTGGCGTTGACCAGTGTCCATTTAACACCGGCGTTGACCGGTGTCCATTTAATACTGGCGTTGACCAGTGTCCATTTAATACTGGCGTTGACCAGTGTGCATTTTACAATAATGTAGACATATCAGTGTCAAATGCACACTGGTCAACGCCAGTGTTAAATACAATTTTCGTTATAGCCCCTCACTGCACTTAAGCTGGTTCCGGATTTTAAGGGGGTTGGAGCTAGTGAGGCTAAAAAATTCCTGACATTCAATTTTTTCTGAAATTTTGGTTATTTGCTCAGGAGATAATTATGTATCACTGCCTAAATGAAGAAAAGCTTTGTGTGGTTGAATTTTTTTTAGACCCCCCCTTTAGACCCCCTATAATTATACAACTCTGGTCCTCTTTGTGGACAAAACCCAAATGCACCTAATGCATTTAAAATGGCAACAAGTTCAATGTTTTTACTTTTGAATATAAAATAAATGCTTCTGTATCTTGATTAACCTCTAGTGAATGTATATATCACATTTTATTATGTATTGGATGATTATTATAAAAATAATAGCATGTGAAGCCGCAGATTTCGTTATCATGATTCTATTTTATATGGTCATTTTTATAATTATTTCTGATTTCAAAATTTTTTGTAAAATAATTGTGTCATTTAATTTTCTCAAAAAACTAACAGGATATGTCATCAATTTTACTGCATAGCCATGATTTTTTACGGAAACTTTCTGTGGTCAGTTTTTGAAATATGTGACATTTTCTTACCCCACCCCCCTAAATACTTCACTCCAATTTTAGTACATCTGTCTATTCTATGACGTCAGTACACAGGGATCATTTTGGTTTCTCAAATTGATGGGCCATTAAATTTAGCTGATTTTCAAGAAAACTAATATCATGTGTGGGTCATTACATAAGAAAATTTAAAGATTTTTCCTAATCATGTGGGCCATTCAGTAAATTTGATGGCCAATGGCCCCATATGGCCCCCTCCAAAATGAACCCCGAGTACATAATTTAAATGTTTCAGTATATATTACTAAATGCACACATTACCAAAATATAGGGTACAGTTGTTGCGGCAGTAGCGGATCACTTTGCATACAATCGCTGCACACGATTTTACGTGTTGTTTTTTTGACAGGTGTTGTATATCTCCAGAAAGCAAATTTAATTACCTTTCTTGTGATACCAAAATATCTGAATAGAATTGAACATACGAAATGAAACAAGCAAAACAAGACCTACCGAATTGTCGGCTATAGCGGATCAGTACGTCTATAACGGATCACGTCCCCCTGCGGGCCCCTGGTGACGAGTGAAGTTTGCTGGGATGTCTCAAAACGCAATTTTCGGATGCCAATAGACCCCGTCTAATATTAAATCGAAGCTTTTGTTCTGAATATATTAAACACTAGGTGCATAACAACTCAAAAAGATGGCTCTTTACAACTAACAACTTTAACGTCATTTCCCAGGACGATTTAGCGTTATTCAACTTTATGTCGACGACGTCACCGATGTTAACGTTAGATATATTTTATGGGGAATACCATTTTATAACTAGTAGATCTATCTTTACGATATCCGTAATGTGTATTCCATCTCAACAAGTCAAAATTGTAAGCAGGAAACACTGATTGTATCTTTAATCCAAATTAAATACATGGAAATTGAGTGTCATCCGTGAAAAAAATACCGAGCTGTACATGACGGATAGTCTAGTCGTTAGACTGTTCTATTATCAATTTTCTTACGTTTTCCTGTTTAACTCTGCGAATGAAAACAAAGTGATATAATAATTACAAATCGGCATAGAGTTTCTTTCACATTTTAGAATAGAAATTAATATTTAGTTCACATGAAACTAAGAATTTTATAGGCATGTTTTTTTTTTATGCTCGAACATGTTTATGATTTGAAATAACCTATAACATGTTTAACACGTTAAGCTATTAAACATAAACATGTTCAAGGGTTTTCAAAAACGCATTGGTTGAACAAAATGGTGTTAAAACAACAACTTAACTAGCTACAATATTTGCATATATACAAATTTCTGTAGCTAATATCAAGAGATATTGCATGTTTAAGATTTTTGAAAATTAGCAAAATCATTAAGTAAGAATATTTTAAAGAGCATTTAGTGACTTCACATTTCGGGCAACATGCTTATATTTATCTATTTTTGGAAAATTAAGTAGCGGAAAAGTATGTAAAAAATATCAGGTGAATGAGCTAACAATTGTCTAGTCTACTAGTGTATGGAATTTCAAGAAAATACATTTAAAAACGAAGTCATAAAAATTTATTGAAAATTTTTCAAAATGAATGAAATATAAAGTGAAAATATGACGTGATCGAATACTTTTGGCACATTACTGTAACTTGAACATATACTGTCTAAAAATGAGATGTAGACCTACAGTATGACCTAGATATTGAACTGTCGCACAACAAAGCTCACTCTTGACCAAATTGATTGTCAGATTTGCCTCACTCATTCTTTCCATGAACACACTCACTTGTTTCACATGTTGCTCCCAAGTGTCACTATAAATAACTATATCATCTATATAACACTCTGTACCCTCAAGGTTAGCTATCATCTTGTTCATTAGCCTCTGAAAAGTGGCAGGGGCATTTCTCATGCCAAAGGGCATGACCTTATATTGATACAGACCGGTCGGAGTTACGAATGCGGAGACATTCTTTGCTCGCTCCGTTAAAGGGACCTGCCAGTAGCCTTTAAGAAGGTCAAACTTTGTAACATATTTTGCACTACCAACTTTGTCAATACAATCTTGCAACCTCTTCATAGGAAAAGAGTCAGTTTTAGTAACCGCATTAACTTTACGAAAGTCAGTACAAAACCGGAATGACTTATCAGGTTTAGGAACTAGCAAACACGGAGAACTCCATTCACTTTGGCTAGGTTCGATTATATCGTTATCCAACATGTACTGAATTTCATCACTCATTATCTTAGCCTTAACTGGGTTAAGCCTATATGGATGTTGCTTGATCGGAGTTGCCTCCCCTACATCAACATCATGAAACAATACTGTAGTCTTATTAGGGACATCTGGGAACAGGTGTATGTTCTCATTAATTAAACCTTTCATCTGTTCTCTCTGACCAACTGTCAGGTGTTCTAACTTTGTATCCAAGTTTGAGAGAACATCAGAGTTCCTAAGTCTAACTGAACAATCCCTATCATCAGGTGCTATATCCTGATCATCAATACTGTTCTCCACTACTTCTGGGTTTACTATAGCACAAGGAACACTTTTGGTATTCATGGGGTCATTTCGACCAACATACTTTAACATATTGATATGACATAGCTGTTTAGTTTTCCTACGCTCTGGAGTTTTAACAACATAATCCAGCTCTCCTACTCTACATTCTACTTCATAAGGTCCGTGATAACGAGCCTGTAGGGAGTGCCCTGGCACCGGTAACAGAACTAATACCATTTCTCCAGGTTCAAATACTCGACTCCGAGCATTTTTGTCATACCAAGTTTTCATTTTCCTCTGACTAGCCTTTAAATTTGTACTAGTTATTTCCCTAGCCCTGACTAGTTTTTGTTTAAAATTGGTGACATACTCTAGAAGGTTGGTATCAGTGCTTTCTTCCAACCATTTTTCTTTCAGAAGTTTCAGAGGTCCACGGACTTTACGACCAAATACAAGTTCAAATGGACTATAGCCCAGGGATTCCTGAACCGATTCACGAGCCGAAAACAATAGCATGTGAATGCCAGTGTCCCAGTCTTTTTCATACTCCAAACAGTAGGTGCGTATCATATTTTTAAGAGTTTGGTGAAAACGTTCAAGTGCCCCTTGGGACTCTGGGTGGTACGCACTGGATTTGAACTGTTGGATACCTAACTGATACATCACCTGCTGAAAAACAGTAGACATGAAATTTGAGCCCTGATCAGACTGTATAGATTTGGGCAAACCAACTAATGTAAAGAATTTTGTCAATGCTGACACTATAGTGGTAGCCTTTATATTCCTTAAAGGAATGGCTTCTGGGAACCTTGTCGATGCACACATCACAGTTAATAGGTATTCATTTCCTGAACTAGTTTTAGGTAGGGGACCTACACAATCTATAATAACTTGCGAAAAAGGTTCATCGCAGGCTGGTATCGGTTGGAGAGGGGCACAGGGTATCTTTTGGTTTGGTTTTCCCACAACCTGACAGATATGACAAGATCTACAGTACTGAGCTACATCACTTTTCATCTTAGGCCAGAAAAAATGGGTCAAAACTCTATTATAAGTTTTGGTGACACCCAAATGCCCAGCCATAGGGCTGTCGTGACCTATTGACATTACCTGCTCCCTATATACCTTTGGTACCACAATCTGATACACCACCTCCCACTCATCCTCCACACCTACATCTGGAGGTCTCCATTTCCTCATCAATACACCATCCTTTTCAAAATAACAAACAGGAACTTTGTCTCTTTCTTCCCCAGATAATGATTTATCTCTAAGGGATAATAATTCTGGATCCCTATTTTGCTCATAAATCAGGTGCTCCCGACTAAGCACGTCCTTGTTTAAACTACCATGCTCTTCTAGTTTGGAACTTTTACCATTACATGTTTCCTTACTATGAGTAGGACTGGATTCAGCAACAGAAGTTTCATCTTCATTTTCTAACATTTTAGCACTCATTGCCCTAGTACAGATTCCTGTTGGTTGGACGAATACATTTTCTGTACATTCAGGTTGGTTAGTTACTATAGGGTTAACAATAACTTTATCACCTGCTAAATCATTACCAAGGAGTAATGATACTCCTTCCATTGGAAGAGTAGGCAACACGCCCACTTGAACAAGCCCGGACACCAAGTCTGATTCAAGGTAAACCTGGTGAAGCGGGGCGGGTATAAATCCTGACCCAACTCCTTGGACGAGTACGTCAGCGCCCATATAAGTTTTCTCCGAAACAGGCAAAGCGCTTTCTAAAAACAGAGATTGACAAGACCCCGTGTCTCTAAGGATTGTAATAGGAATCCTATTGTTATCTTCACCTTCAGGGGAAACATATCCCTGAGATAGAAAGGGTTTCATCTTGTCCATAACAGACTTAGATTTAGTAGGACAGTGTTTGTCCAGGCTCATGGTTTTAGCTGTTTTCCTTTTTGGGATTACAGCGGTACACGCGTTAGGCTGTACACCTTTAGCCTTTCTCTCTTCCTTTTTCTTCAATGACCAACAGTCAGACATTGTATGACCTTTCTTTTTACAATATGCGCATGTCATTACCCTTACAGGACACTCAGTACTTTGATGTACATTGTTAGTCTGATTTACAGACTTGTCAACTTGACCTGACTTAGTAGATTTATTGATAGAACTAGCTGTACCATGGGAAGCCTGACAACTAACTGGAGTATTGTAATTAACCTTAGCACTTAGCTTATGGGTTAATGAATAATCATCAGCCATAATGGCTGCCTGATTCACTTTTTAAATTCCTCCATTAACACAAGTTCCCTAAGTTTTTCAATATCATGACCAATATCTTTTGATCGAAGCCATCTATCAAACATCTGCATCTTCTCGCGTGCAAACTCTACATGTGTCTGATCAGCTTGTTTTCTAGCATTTCTAAATTTCTGTCTATATGCTTCAGGCACAAGCTCATATGCCTTTAAAATGCGCTCTTTAACATAGTCATAATCCCCACTAAGCTCTACAGGCATTACAGAGAAAATTTCTCTTGCTTTACCAAGTAAAACACTTTGTAACAAGATTGTCCATACATCCTTAGGCCATTTTAAACTACAGGCAACTTTTTCAAAGTGCAAGAAATATTTGTCGATTTCCTTTTCTTGAAATTTAGGTACAAGTCTAATGTTCTTAGTCGCGTCGAACTGACTCGAACCAAAACTCTGAGAGGGAATGGGCTGGGTTCTAACACTAGCCAGATCTAATTCCTTCATTTTAATCTGATGATCTCTCTCCTCACGCTCCATTTGACATTTCAACTCAAATTCTCTTTTGTCTTTCTCCATTCTCATCTCCTCACACTTGAACTGGTACTCAAGCTCTAAAGACCTTACCTTGTAAGCTTCCATTACCTTACCCACAGGGTCAGCCATAGCATCTGAGAAGGTTTCTTCAAAAATCCCACTATCGACAAAATATTTAACTACAACTTCTTTAATTTTCTGTTTTTTCATAGAAGATTGAACCTCAAGGTTTAAGTGGCCAGCAAGCAAGAACAAATCATCTTTCTTTAATAATGCTAAATTGTCCAATGTTGGACTCTGCATGAATTCTTCTGCATTAAACATGGTTGAAAGTGATTGGTTTTACACAGAAATTCCACTAACAAAAAATATACATATTATCTATATATGCATAATATATAAACATAAACGGTATCCCGGACGAGCCCCCATTTTCCTGTTACGGCCGGAAACTGCCAGTTAGTGAAAGGGTAAATTTACCCACAACTTTGAGACCCTACATAGAGTACACACACGTGTAAACCAATCAGATCAAAGGCTGATAACACATTCAACAATGTTTAATTTACAAAAAAATACATTTCAACATATACATATACATACATATAGTATAATACCTATATATTATATGTAAAAATCAAATGACCGAACATTCTGGGCACTTAATGTAATGTACACAAGTACATTTGAAAAGTTAAACTGTAGGACATAAGCAAAAGTACAGAGTTCATGCTAGGAATCAATCTTCCGCGTAATGGTAAGCATGATCGCGCGCGAGTCACTAACGCGACACGAGGCCATGATATTGTAAAAAACGTTCCTGTCATTAACAAGTAAACATGGCCTATATGTATATATAGTCGCGAGGGCCCAAATCCACACACGGTAATTGACCACTTGTACTCACGTATAGGGTGGCAAACTCTCCAGTCCCGTGTTAGACATGCGGATCACAATATAATATATATTCCTGAGAAGGTTCTCCATGGCCGATGAATCTCAGCACAGCAAAAACAAGATTCTCTATGGCAGACGAATCCCAATACAGCAGTAGACTCTATTATCCAAATCAACTGGCCAGCCTCACGCTCTCACTGGTTAGCTTACAGCGCCATAATATGACTGGATTACAGTTAAGTTGAAGTTAACCCATCACTGTTGAACACATATACAACAGTAAAACCTCAATACGGTTCATATTGTCACACAAACACCTCTTACATCTCCTGACTCGCCATGCGAACGCTCAGCATCTCCAGGAATCGCCGCGCGTTTCTCTTACAGCACTTTTCCCGTGATTTTCCCATAAGTCCATGTATACTGATGCGGAGCACGGATTGAAAGAAAGATACACACACGTCCAATGCGGAGCGCGGATTCATACACTTATCGGAAACACATTGTAGACTTATATCTAGTACACAATTTACACTACATCATTTATGAAGTACAAATATAAATAATAGAATTTTGTTTTATACTCTCCATGTATTTCTAGTATACATAACAATCAGCTAGGGGCGACATGAAATTAGTACACAGTAAAATTATTACTTGATCAATTGTACTGCTCCTCTTCTTAAGTTGTTTATCTGATAATGGTGACCATTCGAAATCCGAAATAGCGAATGCACGTGTACGAGTAGTATGCGAATACATACGCGTGCGCAAATAAAACAGTGATCCGCTATAGCCGATGATCCGATATACTGCCGTAACAACTGTTATTGGGTGTTATGAAAAAAGCCAACAACATCATTCAAATATAATTCAGTTATTTAATGAATAAACTTAAAATAGCATCAATAATTGAGATTACTTTAAAATGCGCCCCCCTTTTAGATCTTCGGGAAGTCTTACCCCCATGGCCAACAGCAAACAGACCTCTATCCTTCCAGGAAGAATCCATGTTGTCGTCTGCATCTGACAGCTGCATCATCCGGATGACAGCTGTATGTTATTGTCTACGTTATAAATACGCTTAACATCGAAACGAATTTAAGCGTTTAGATGTCCCCACAAAAGAAATAATCTAGAGGAGTTCCGAATGTAAAGAGTTATCGTTCCTGATTCTCGGATACTAGCTACAACGTCCTTAAATTAGTGCGTTGGATTCTGAGTGTAAAAAGGCGGGAATTTCCCAGGCGGGAGATCCCCAGTGCAGTGTAAATGTCTGGATTACTGTCTTTCGATCGTCCGTACCCGTGTGTCCTTAGCGGAAACTGTTGCATCACGGACACGACAGAAAAATGAACTTCATGTACCATATATGACAAAACAAGATTAATCCTGTCTTTTGGATGGAGATATTTGTGAAAAATACGTAAAAAAAAAAAAAAAAAAAAATGTGCAGAGAATTGTGTCGTTCGTATTTTCTCTGATATCGTAAAATTGTTAGAAATATTGGCAGTGACAGTAAAATACAACCAGCTCATCGAGCGCTATTAGTTCAATCAGACAAGCAGAACAGACATAGTAACGTCACTCGTGACGTACATCCGTACATTTAATAGACTCTCCGGAATGTGTGACGTCGCGGTACATAGTACCTTTGTTTAAAACCCTATTGTAACCGTTCTGTGATAGATATAGAAAAACTAAAGATACTGTTTTCTTCGGAAT
>NW_022979485.1:0-31090 GCF_902652985.1 Pecten maximus
AAAAAAAACTTTTAAAGGCATACAAATACATTTCAGATGTAGTGAACTGTTTTTAGTGTGTATCAACTTAATAACCGTCGTTATAAGGAAGTTGGCTGTTGGGATCCCTTTTCCCGCTTGTTTTAAACATGTTTTAAAAGATGTACTTAGCAAAACATCCGCATGACCGGAAAAGTATTGATAACGGATTGATAACAGATTCACATACGAATGAACTTTCAGAACTGAAAATGCGCGAAGACTGAGGTCATGTTCATAGTCAAACAACAGCCAATGGACATGTTTTGCAAGCAATGAACAAGTACTTGTTGTAGAAAAGTGCAAGAACACAGCATTGTGGACATTGTAGACTATCACAGGTCACGTGACCATGTTTACTGAGGCGGTGTATTGTAAATACATTGCTATGGTAGATATAAATACTTTATACGTGCCGTCAACTGCCGTCAAGCATCGACAAGATGATATATTGAAATATAAATGTAAGTCAATTATAAATCGTGGACCTTTTTTTTAGGTCATAATGTGCTATACCGACCAGTTAGAATAATAATAATACTACTAATAAAAATGCGGTTGGATTCTTCGTGGTCGGTTTAACACCATATTGAATGCATCAAAGGCCCTATATCTCATATTATAGATAAAACAAGTTTGTAAAAGGTTAGATATATTGATCTCTATAACAATTAATTAAAAATGAAATACAGTAAGCGATATATCTGTTACAGCGAAATGAAATAGCGAACATATTTGTTACAGATAAATAAAATATGCTATTGAGTTATAGATTAAGCGACAAATGTATTATTGCGTAATAGAACACGTGACCTTTATGAAATAATGACATATAATGAGCGACATGCCTGTAAAAATCAAAATAAGCGACATATCTGTAGTAGTAAAATACAATTAATGACATACATATAATTATCATTTAAATAGCAGAAGTGACACATATATTAAATTACATATCTCTAATAACTTAATCGAATATATGAGATATATGTAGCGGAATAAATGACATATCAGTAAAAAGGAATATCGCTCCCGAGAAGGAAATATGGTGACAGACATGTTACTTCCTGGGTTTTCTCCCTTCTGGTTCTTTACAATTCATAGATACAAACGTCCCACTGCATAACTAGCAGAAATATATAAAATATCAGCATAACAATAAAAAATCATAACAGGAAAATATCATCAAATATACTTTTCAATTGTTTAATTTGTGAGCGCATTAAGTAAACTATAAATCTGGACTTGTATCACTCGAGCGACTAGAATAACAGGAAATTGTTGTAAAATATATTCATATCTCTACTCTAGCTTTTTGTATCAAAATGACTTTAATATATTTTTGTCATGTTGGACACTTAATGATCCTGACTCCATGGTGATGTGGCGTTTTATCCACTCACGAGTATCATACCATGTCCACATTGTTTTCAGTTTCCCCATAGAAACTCACAAAGTAAACAAAACGTCATAGCACAAAGGGGCTATGCATAAATAAATGCTAATGGAGAATGTGTCAATAGATGATTATACAACCTTATGTTTTCATCGTAGATGACCATAACAAAGATACAAGTCTCGAACTTTTAAAATACTACAGAAGAAGAAATAGAAGTGTTTGCCACAGAAGGTTGTAATATGAGATTGCGCGAAATAGAATTCATGCAAATTAGCTCTGACTACTACAACCACAAAATGTTAACGTCGTTTTATTTAAAAAAAATCTACAGTGTATTATTAGAAGAAATGGAAACGCTATTCCCAAATATTATGTCGTGTATTTACAGACTGTGTTACATATTTTCTTCTTTCGGATTAAAAATCAAATATGACAAATGATAGCGATTTTTCTACTGATAAGACCTCATCATCACCACATTATATATGCGTATAAACGTAAACAAAAGAAGGTAAATACCAGGTGTTGAAATGGGGGCTGAAGATCTATTTTGTCCCCTAAAAAGAAAATCCGCAATAGAATCCCTGATTCTTCAGGGGGTCCATATTTCGTTTCGTCGCCTTAAACTACGATGAACATGCAATGTGATACAGCGGGTCCAATTCCTCGGCTCTCCATACGTCCCCAGGATAGAACACATTGGAAAAACTAACCCTGGCACTACCGAAAGCGCCACAATTAGTTGCCCCATATTACTCTCAGTAAGTATCAGAAGGGATATGTTTTGCATATTTGTCTTGTTGAGTTTTCCTTTTGAGACTTACAATGTATGACAAATGATATCAAAAGGATTCGATCTATTGTCATAAAGGGAAAAGGAGGAAATTTCGTTCAAAACTCGGGTCTGTGTCCAGTCATAGTCTTTACTCTCTTCACGTCCAAGGCCATCTGATCTATTGTCAGAAATGATTTATCGCATGTTAGAGACTATTCATCCGATAGTAACAAAGTTTTGTACTAGCATTGGTGTTTGTGTTCAGATCTGCAAAATAATGTATCTAGTATCAGTCAAGATGACACCAATATTAACCAAACGAGAGCATTTGATAGGTAAAAATCTGAAGAAAAAAAATTCCATCTTGATGAAATTGTTTAAAGCCCAGTTACACGACAAACAACCAAGTCATCGGATTACAATATAAATCTTCCACATTGCTGGTAGTTAATGATTTTGTTTTCAATTACATTACTGATCCGCTTAGTATTAATTCGATATGTTTTGTTCCCCACCCATTTAGTTGTGAGACTTCCACATTAGTGATATTGGATACCATAAACATTTATGGAGCTATCAGAGTCATGTTTAAACCTTCTAACTGCAGACATAGCATTAGGTGAGCGAATACAGCATTAAAAACTGATATATTAAACCGATTAAACGCAGAAAAAACAAACGAAAATATAGATTTGTATGGGGTATCCCGAAAATAAAATTACGAGGGGAATAATACACGAAAGCACATGGATTTAGAGTGTCGTCTACCAAGTATTGTTCTTTTCGTTTTTGTCTTTTTTTTTTTTTGTCTTTTTCGAAAGCTGTCTTTGCGTTCTCACATGTTCAATAAATACGATTCTTCTGCCAGTTCGGTACACTTCTGTAACCAAATGTAGGGTTACCTTTTCAATTACATATCGTTGACCATAATCTCCAGTATATCACACATTGGATGTGTAAAGCATTTTCGTTTCATAGAAAATAAAGGGATACATTTTCTCAGTTATTACAATTAGATGTTTGATTTGGGCGGAATGTACGCTTATGGTAAATACTGAAATGTCCCTACAATTGTATAACTGTATTTTCAAAATTACCTTAAAAATTCATTTCAAAGACATGTTAACGGTTTTATTTCGCTCCGTCTCACAGAAATGGACAACTCTGATCAATTCCATTGCCGCTGGGATTTTTTTTGAGATCCTGCTCCTGTACTAACCGGCAAATCACATCTTTGCTAGCCTATGAATACATTCTGACCTAGGCGACGTGATAGCTTCTCCTGGATTCTTGCATCTTACACTGTCTAGCAGCAAATCGGAGGTGTATTTTATCTCCGTTTAAGAAGAGCTCCCCAGGATAGACTTACTAGGAAATTACGTATTCCTCAATTGTTCATTTCCATGTCTAGATATTATCAATCCTGCTTCTTTCTTTCCCGTAGTTTAGATCATTTTTATTTATGGGAACGTAAAGATTAATATAAAAATTATCTGTACAGATATCTAATATGAAATATGAACTTTCACTCTTGAACGTGACAATGATATTAACAATATTTGTTTTCTGTGATAAAATCACAACATTCGATACCGACTTAGCAGTCGATTCTATCTTTCGGGTCATTGGTTTGTAGGGGATTATTAACTTCTTTAAACAAATCATCAAAGGGAATATTTTGACGCCATAGTATGGACAATGACAATACGTCACGAATTGTAATAATGCCCCGTGTGATTCCTCTCCCGTCGTCATAACCTGTCGAAGTGTAAGTTTTCTTAGTAACTGCAAAGTGTAAAGTAACTACAATCGGTTTTCTATTAATGAACGTTTCCATGAACCTTGGCTCCGTAATATTAATTTTTGCTGGTCAAGTCTTGCAAAATCTCCCCCTCATCCAAACATCTCCATGCGAGAGATTCTCTGTAATGAAAGCCCGGAGGCTGGACGGTTACATTAGCACTTGTCACTCAACAAGGTGCGCGATATTTGACCTTAAAATACCAAACAAATACACGTGCATGACTCCTGTACCCACAAGTCACCCTATAAAAGACACTACAACACTTACTCCTGTCCTTCTCTAGGGAATCATCAATATAATAAAAGGCCACTATACCGAAGCTACGGACCTTCGCAAAAATAGGCTTAAGGACTGATAAATATGCGAGGAGCACTAGAAAGACCAAATGGCAAGGACACAAACTCATATAGACAGCCTCTTCAGCTAAACTTCAAATATTTCCTGAAACTTTTATGCACAGATATGCTCAAATAAGAATTTTTCAAGTCAATAGAAGTGAAAACAATCTCCTCTCTCTATTGACTCAAGCGACCCCCCCCCCCCCCCCCCCCCCCCCCACTTCCAGAGTTTCCTGTTTAAAATGGTGGTACTTAATGCATTCATACAACTTCCTCAAGTTAATCACCGGCCTTAAGCTTCCCATTCTTCTTCTGTACCAAAAACAGATTCGAAATAAACTGTCCTTGCTCAAACTGTGACCTTGCTATTGCTCCTTTCCTCATCAAGTCATTAACCTCATTATCTACTAGCTTCATCTCCTTAGCATTAAAGAGATAGGTCCTGGAACCTTGACCTGAACTGAACAGACTCTTTCTCAAACTCAAGCCCTTGGTCTGTGGTTAAAACCCATTCATCATCAGAAATGGCTTTCCACAAGAGAAACTTTGACTTTAATAGGCCAGAAGGTAAAATTTCACCTACCTCATTTTCTAGTCCTTCTGCTTCTGAGGCCCTTGCTGTTGGTTTACACTGCCTTCTGCTGGTACTGTTTTCTGTACCCACGGCCTCTTGAAGCCTTGTCGTAAAAAAGGCGACCTCGCCCACGGCCTCTACCATTAATCCAGGCCCCTCTGTTCATGCTCCTGTTCTGCCCAAACATGTTAAAGGCCTTTGACGTTTCTGTCAGCTCCGACCTCATGCCATAACGGCGCTTGACCGAGAGCAGTTGGAAAGCATTGCCAACTATTGACAAAGCATCCACACATAATGGGAGTAAATTTTCCCTAAAGTGGGGCAAAGACATCAATGCTTGAGTTAGTTTAATCATAGAAATCAGACCAGCCCCAAGGACCTTCTGCATATCCTGCAATTGTACGTCACGTGTCGGAATATCCCTACCTAATTTTCCCCATATTTCCCTGTTGCAACGAGGAACCGTCAAACCCTCGCAATTCTGGGATAAGTATTTTCCCTGCAATTCACCAATATCTGCAGTCTTCCTACATGCCGAATTTACAAGACGCGCCATGCCCTCGTGTGCCTCGGGACCATACTTACTTTCCCTAAATATGTCCGGCATGTCAAATTCGGTAGCCTCTGTGGACGGGAAAATATCGGAATATATGTCGTTTTCCTCGACATTATCCCCGGGAACCAAACCTTCATAACTGTCTCCACACTGAGACGCATTCCCGTCATAACACTCCAGATCCAACGGGTCATGGTCAGAAGCGAATGGAATAGTGACCCTCGTACGTGGTCGACAATCCTCATTCTCTCGGTCCTTAACGAGCAATTAAATACGAGCCTCCAACTCGCTCATTTTCGCCGCCATGGCGTCTGTCTTAACTCTCTTATCCTCACTTACCTTAGTAGGCACACCAAGTGCCGCCGAAGCTGAACGCTTCTTTCCGCCATTACTGGACGGAACGTAAGGGGCCTCACCGCTTACAGCATTATCAACTTCCGGTACTACGTCATCAGAGGGCTGTTCAAAACACTCGACGAAAAACATCGTCACAGCCGTCGACTTCATGTTCTGCTGGGTGTAGAGAGACAGAATCGGCCTCAACCAAATCATTATCTAGAGTCACCGACGTTAGAATTAGCCTTCCAAGGCCTAGCGGGAACGTTACCCCGTCCTGCCTTAATCTGAACCAAACTGCCGGAACGCAGGCCAAATAAAAAACTTCAGAGTGTTAAAAATAACAATCTGTAGAAAATTCAGGTAATAAAACACCGAGACAACGTCTTCGTAATGTGTTCTCAACATACACCGCGCACCTGAATGGCAAAAAAGCATGGGTAGACACGTTGCAGTGCCTTTTATAGGGTGACCTGTGGGTACAGGGGTCATGCACGTGTATTTGTTTGCTCTTTTAAGGTCAAATCTCGCGCACCTTGTTGAGTGACAAGTGCTAACGTAACCATACAGCCGCAGGGCTGAATGGAAGATAATTGATAACTTTTAAGGCTGAATTCATGAAATCTCAAATGAAATAAAAATTAATTAAATCTTACTTTTTATCTCACGTGTATGTCTTGGGCGCTTATATATTGATAATAGGCATGCATTTAATCGAATTTTGTTCTTTTTTAAGAGATTTATGAAGAGTATACAGGACGGTTTTGGATCATATCTCATTGGACATCAATCTGTATCTGTATGTAGCTTTTCAAAAGCGACGTAGCCAACAGTGACATTCTTTTCCCAAATAGGTTGCCAGATTTAAAGTATAATCCGATAAAAGTGTTTGTTTGATGAAGGATTAAAGTATTACTGTATAACGTCATAGCTGTGACACAAAAGTAGGTGTGAACACGAATTCGAAAACCACGGCTGCGTAGATATATGTGCTAGGTTAGGCTGTATCACAAAGAGAATGATAACATCAGCCACTTGCTAATGAAAGGTTGTTGAGGGAAGTGAAAAACTTATACTGTGAAGTCCTCCTTCAAGCGGCAATATTTACATTCTGTTAATCAAAGGCTTAAATACATAATGTTTTATTACATCGAATCGGACGATTGAATCAACAGTTTTGTATATACTAGAGTATCGGCATCTAAGCATGGGAAATACTTCAGCTTTAATTTGCACAGAATGGAAATTATGAAAATCCAGGAAAGGAACGATTTGCTTTGTGCATCACTATGTTTACCGAAGTGTTGATGTTTGGCCCACCATTATCAAAGATGATTTCCTTCATTTTGGATTTTCTAACAAAAATAGTAGAATTCTGTGACATAATATATTTGCAAAATACAACCATCGACTATCTCAAATGTAGGGAGGAACATGGAAGAGCCTATGGATTTTGTGACATAGTTTTTAGTGATAATAACTCCACAGACTTCTGGGGATGTTTTCATATGGTCAAGCGTTTCGAAGAGGCAAACCCGGATAAAGTCGTCACGAAATGGAGATTTTATGAGTTGGTCTGTAATGGAAGTAGATTGTCGGACTTCTGTGATGAGTATTACTACACACAAGAACATGTTTTCAGCAAAGAGAGGAAATATCTTAGTGCATATTTCAGCGACGTCTATCATCGTTACATTATTCCATCTATTGGAACTGTGACATTAATAACAAACTGGTTGATCCTGTTCATTCTCTCAGCACATATGTCAACAAATAGTAACATCATCCTATTACGCATGAAATCGATTTCAGATACACTTATGGTTGTATTCCAAATGCCGGTGCTGTTGTATTTCGGCACGTTTCGAGAAAACAGTGACTTCATTCCTTACGAACAATGTGTCTTGATCATTCTAACAGTCGATATTTTACCCGTTATTTTCCACAGAGCTTCAATTTTGATCGCACTAGGAATTTCATTTCAGAAATGTTTTATCGTCAATTTTCCTTAAAGGTTTCTCAGTATTTGAAACCAAAATACACTGTTTTTAACAGCGTGTTCTGCTTTTGTATTCCTCTGGCAGTCATGATGCCTCCGGTTTTGGTTCTTTGTAATGCTGTATCTCTAGAAGTTCAGTCTAAGGATGTTTACGATAAGGATATCATTACGATGTTGATGACTATGCTGACCGGTCAAAATGGATGAACCAAGTAAATGAATCTATCTTCTTGATCAGAACCCTTATTCTGCAATGTTTACCGTGCTCTTTCCTGTTTGCATTTGAATTAATCGGGATTCGTAGAAGTATACGTTATATCAAAACAAAAAAGCAGATGCAGGGAACATCAGCATCTGGACCCAAAATAATCATCCAAGTTGTGCATATGTCAATGGCAAACGTTTGCATCTTTCTCGCAGCCGAACTTCCTAATACAGTAGCATTACTTTATTATTCAATATCGGAGATTGGTTTTTCAAAAACTTATTTGCTAGGTGTAGGCCTTGATACTCTCACTTGGCTTCCGTCGTTGGCAATTTGTTTGTATGCATTTTATTTTGTAAACAATTCAAAACTGCTTATTTAAATATTTTTCGATGTTCGAAGTTTAGCTGCCTATAGTGTAAGCGGCGTTCATTAATTAAGATGATGCTAATTACTGTTATGAATTAATGTTATTAAACGTAAACCATTAAACATAACTGGATTTCCACATACATGAACCAATAAAAGAGTTTTCATGACGGAACTTCTGGTTTGGTATTAATTTTTTATCAAATAGTGTATATACTAATCAATTCAAATATTTATATTTTATGTCATGTTTGTTTTTCACAATCATTTATAGATAAAAAGTACTATTGATAAACGGACCATTTGAAGAGGACCAGGAGACCAGAAAATATCAGGAAGATCAATCAATCTGAACGAACTCAGCTGATGCTTATCGCTTCGGATAGGTTCCTGATATGATTCTATTTTGATGAGATGATTCTGCTTTACGTTCTTGCTCTTTCGTTAAGACCTGCTATTTGACATCTTGACATTTTGACATTTTCAACAAAGATATTCTTTATTGATTGCGTTTTAATTATAGCTATTGTCGTTATGCACTTCGATATATTACTCCGGAAGGATCAAATATCATATCTAGTGCATATATCCTTTGCCTTTTATGTTGCAGATTGCTCTCCATGTCGAAAACCATGTAATTATTGGATTCCGAACCTACAGTCGTGTCTGTTTTCTGTTTCCAGCGATCGTACACCTATGCTTAAGAAAAATATTTACCAAAACAGTTTAATGAAATGTAATTCAATTTGATATACATTAATGAGATACATTAATAATTTTCAGTGTGAAAATCATTGACAATACTGTCAAAATATAAAGTATAAAAACTCTCAACCCAAATGAGTTGTTTATGACCAATACATGGTTTGGTCTTGGTTTATCACAGATTGTCATAATTTGAGGTTTTGTATCAAGAAAGAAAGAAAGAACGACAGACAGACAGACATACAGACAGACAGACAGACAGACGGACGGACGGACGGACGGACGGACGGACGGACGGACGGACGAGCAGGCAGGCAGGCATTGCAATATTGCTTTCTCAAAGCGGTTCGCAAATTGTCTATCTACACATATATTGGATATTAGAATTATGCTTACATAATCCTATGGTTAAAACAACCTCACTAGATAGGTACCGAGGCTGACTTTAACAACCAAATGTTTTGCAGATAAGGGTTAGGGTTAGGGTTAGGAACACCATATAAAATGTTAGATATTTCTAAAGATTTAACAGTCGAATACTTTACAAACCCAAAGACCGGACGTGTAGAACACCAGGGTTTACTCGAAAATTGATATAATTATGATTGATTTCCGACGGCCATCGGTAACTAAATGCTGATGTTCAGTTATTAAATCCTCACTAGTAATGAAAATAGCGGTAAGTAGCCGTCTTTTGTAATAAAACGGGAATAAGCTGGGATTTCATCGGAAGTGCGTGAATGCGTTTGACATAAGCTAGGTGCATTCCGAATACGTCATTCGGGCGTACTGCGTACGCAGCTATTCCAAACAGGATAATAGTACTGCATACAGGAATCATGGGTATCTCATATGCAAAGTAGGTGCTGAGTTTGTTATATCGACTATTTGTTGATTATAGGAGAAAATATGTTCGTAAATAAAAGATGTGAAGCTTTTCTGCCACAACTCTGCAATAAAGCAGGGCACACAAAGAAGGATGATGGCGTATTTATACTGTTAATAACTGAAGGTAATGCATTATAGATGTTAGTGTAATGGTTTCCATCGGTTTCCTGGCTTAATCGACAATACTTGGCATGTCGCCAGGAAATTAGGAAATCTTTCAAAAACCGCAGACTTTGTTTTTGCCTTAAGAAATTAGAGTGACAGAGCACAAGACAAATGATATAATGTTCTGCACACCCTGAACGGGTTACCGTTTATTGAAGGAAAATGAATAAACAACTACAGTACAAAGTGACAATCTATCTCTCACTTTCATATAAAGCAGAATTATCAATCGTAGCTATGTTTCAATTTATGATAGTCCGTTCTTTACATCAATATAATCATTCATTTAGATTGAAAAGTAGCGAGTGTCGATGAATTAAAAAGTCCAGCTTCAAAGTCCAGATCGTGGGACCCTTTTCTGAAGTCCTGTTCACCAATGAAACTATGATAATAACTCCCAAACTCTTCAAGATTCTGGAAGCCACGAAATATATGATGGCTGTGGTATATCAATTAATAGGTAACAGTTAAAGCAGGAGAAGTGTAAAACGTTTGCAGATAAAATATAAACAAAGCTTCATACGAGGAGTCTGGGCTACAGATAAATCAAGATTGCTATAATAAGCATTAGATGAATTAATCAATTCTGGAAACCGCGGAATATGTTAATCTCGTGGAACAGCAGACGTTAAAACTTTCAGTGTTAAACATGCTGAAATACACCCAATGTAATAGTGCATGCGTAAAACCCGTTTCCATTAGTATACTAATCCTACCAGTTGCCTATTTCCATAAATCTAATAATCCCCAGTGCTGTTCAGACATCTCTGGATTCCGAAAGCCACAAAATATGTGGAACGCCCGAACAACAAAGAAAATAGCTGCTTACCCTTTAATTCAGTTTCGACGGCTTAATCTAGGAAATTGTTCCGCCTCCAAAAGAACGCTGGGTTTCACTTATGATGTCGAATAGTGACGTCAAACCGCGTAAAATGTCGTTTTCATTGTGATCTTCTGCCTAAAGTGATAATCCCACTAGAGATTATTTGGAGATCAAGAACTGTTCTATGCCACTTGCATAGAAAGTACATAATTAATACGACAACTTTCTCTGTACATAAGAACATGTTTCTAGTACATGTTACAACGACATCTGGATCTTTAAATGATATCACACCGAGTATCTCAAACGCATGTTCCGATGACGTAGTACACGACTACAAACATTCCAGTGATGGTGACATAGTTACAGTCAGAAACATGGAGACATGTTAAAGAGCAACACCCTTTTATGAAGTAAAAATGGACATCGTGCTCGCTCTAGCGATATTCCAATGATATTGTATATCCGTATGGAATGCCCACATGTTTTAGAATTATGTATCTAATTTTAACTGATGATAAAAAAGAGCGTACGTAAGCAATTGAAGTTAAATAACAAACTTTCCTTCCATACAGTAGGTCTAGGCCAACGGATTGAACACACGAGACCACGTCCCAGCTATTTTTGATATATAAGCAAGTAATGTTAAAAATTGTGAGAAAATTTTCTCGATGTCTTACTATGTAAATATTTAGAGGAAACCCCCAATGAAAAGCTATCAAATTTAATGAGATACTATTTGTTTGTTTTTTTTTGTTTTTTTTTTTACTGATAAATTGACAAGGATTTCTGAAATCATAAGTGAGCTTTTTGAGAGTCAAAACTAAACAATATTATAATAAATAATATGATTAAAGTGTTTTTTGTTTGTTTGATTGTGTTTTGTTTATGTGTTCCCCTTGTGGTTTGGGATCAGAATTACCATTCAGATGGCTATGTCCTTGCCATATTATGAAATTATTATTGAAAACACAATTTAGTTTAAAAATGAACATTTGTAACTGATATAATCAGCGGAAGTGCAGATATGCTGAATTTAAATCATGAAACATATTCATAATATAATGATGAATATTGTGTTATACTACAGGGTATTATACTGTCTTGTCCATTTGTCCTCTATGTCCTATCTGTGTGGTATTATACTAGCTAGCGTTTCACGGTAACCTCAGGTACACTTGTCTACCGGACAATATTCCCATTGAAGTTCCGGATTCATAGTGAAACACCATGGCCTTGTTGCGTTTTCCATCGAGCAACGGTTTCCAAGACTGCTATGTCCATAGCGTCTGGCTGTATGGTGTGGGTACTCGCTACCCCATCGCTGACATGTGAATCCCGTAATAGAACATGTAACACGACCATTATATATCAGATCAGTTGGGTCATAGCATTCCTGCGCTGAAATTGACAAAAAACATTCATAATCTAACTAACAAGATATGTTTATTTGACAGACTACCTACGCAAACCCCTCAAGAGCACGAGAAATAGCAGAAAATGTGAAAGTTTCGGTCCGTTTTCACCAAAATGTATGACTTTACATAAACACGAATCTGATGACGTCATATATCTATTGTTACGACATTACGAAGTATGGCATCATATTAATGTTATCATGGTCGTATGTCTTGGTAGAAAAAAAAGAAGTTTTGAAGTACACTGGAAGAACTCTGCTTTTACCTGAGCATGATATGTTCGCGATCGACCAGGAACCATCGGAAAGACATCTTGTAACTGGACAACTTTCTTCGGGCTCCTTGTCTTCGAGAGTGTCACACCTGTATCGGCCGACTGACAGGAAGTGGTTGTTGGGTCTCTCGAGGTTGACGTTGGTCATAGATATGGACATGGGCGGGGAATCTTCACAGACAAACCTTTCCTCGACAGGACAGTAATCCCACCTAGTCTCCGGGTCTGTCGTGTAACACCAAGGTCTCATATCTGTTATAGTGCGTTGACACCAATTATTGAGATCACTCCTACCTGAGAAATATGTAGGCCGGTGCGGTGTGTTGCTGTCCCATCGTTGACACTTAACGCCCGTAACTGTACATGAGACTTTCCCTTCGTTTTTTAAGTGATTGATGTCATATAAATCTTTTGCTATAAAAGAGATGAAAATGCGTCGAGTATAGGGTACCAATGACGCCATGATGGTAATTAATGTCATTACAAAGCTGTTTCCTTGATTCCACCTATATCTTACCCCCCCCCCCAAAAAAAAAATCATGAATGTATCGACAGCATAACAACCCAGAGAGCTATACATATTATGACAAATTAAAACAGTGGTATGATTTCAATTTCTTTGTGCGTTAAGTAAGAAAATAGCCTGGAAGAACTTATCATTAAGGTTGTTTGTCACCAGGTTCCACGATATATATAATTCATCTGACAAGTGTGATATATGTTTATATAAATGTATTGCACATCCCCTTAAAGATCTACCTGAACAAGACAGAGAGGCCGGTGTCCAGAACAGCTCACATCGGGAAATCGGACAGTAGTCCACTTGTGTTTGGTCATTGAAAGCCTTACATCTGTACCTTGCCAAAGAGTTATCTCCCATGAGTGGACTGTGAATTGTGTAGCTGCCTCCAAAGTTCCTCAAAAGGGCCAAGGTATCGCATGCATCTGTTGTTAAAACGATTGCTTAATATTACACATCTTTGTTCTGGTTTCATCAACTTAGCTTGGCTTAAGGTAGTAATCTTACTCTGACCCTTTTACCATTGATCTGATGGGAATCGCACACCTCATTGTATATTATATATAGATCCACCAAGATGGATTTTTTTTCTGCATTTTCTTTGCCAGTGAGAACTGTTTGTGTTATTGCGATTTCAGCAGTTATTAAAGGTTAATAACTTACACACTTATATTTCTATCCTATACAAATAATAAAAAAAAAAAAAAAAAAACAAAGATTCACTGATAATTTAATTCTATATTCTACAATACGTTATATTTAGGAGATCGACATTTCCTTGTCCAGACAGACCCAAGGAAAATGTATTGATTCTGTCAAAAGTTTTAAATATCATCCGATAATTTTATTATAAAGCAGTTGGTAGTTTTCCGGGCTAGGCAAACTATCTCATTAAGGGATAAATGTTATATTTATGGTAATAACATTTTTTGTATGCTTCTTAATCATTCTTATGAACAAATAACTAGATCTCATCATTATTTTTTTATCGATTTTAGTAGAATAAAATTGAAATATATGATAGCTGACATTTAGAAAAACATGCTTAAGCATACGCTTATTTGTTTTAATCAGTTCAAATAGTTAAATTACTCAATGTACGATTTAGTAGTAACTATAGTTAAAGGTAAAGTCATGTTTTATTATCTGAAGAAACTGGTTTTGCTTATTTTCCCACATTGCGAGTGCTACTTGCGTTCGCGACTAAGTTTGCTGATCTACATATCAATAATTAATGTTCCATTGTTTGTACGCAGAATGCGGCTTTCTGATTGGTTGAGATTTTTGATTTCATTATTTTTAGTTTCATCGGGGTATGAAACAAATTCTGTTTGCAAACTTCTGTAAGAATCCGCTACGCGGATTCATAGAGTTCTCGGAATTTGTTTCGTAGAAGAATGAAATGTATTTTTCGACCAATCACATCTGAGTATTTTCCATGAAAACAAAGAAAAATCAATTATACAACTATGAAAAAAATTCCGAGAATGGCGCGAAAAATGTGACGTCACAATACGACAATTGACGTTACGTATTGATTTGAGAAAAAGAATACTATATAAAACCAGTAAAATTGTACACAAAACATGTTTTAAATTAGAAAATGATTTTTTAAAATTAATTATAAGCGTTGATATCAATTATTTTTTAGTTTCATAGGGGTGTGAAACAAATTTTGTTTGCAAACTTCTGTAAGAATCCGCTTCGCGGATTCATACAGTTTGCAAACAGATTTTTTTTCATACCCCGATGAAACTAAAATTAATTGACATCAATGCTTAAATGAAATATATCAAATATCAATTTTTTATTGGAAGAAGACTCATCAATATAGGTATTCGTGATTAGGGCATTTGAAAGGTATTTGATTTAAAAAATATCATTTAAGGATTGTTATAAAAAGAGACATAATTCAATACCAATTTAGAGTAGATACATCAGAGCCTTAAATGAGTTATCTGTACCATGCGTCTGTTTCGTCAGTCTATCACTCTATAAGTGATGCTGAGGTTTTTAAATGTTGATACCTTTGGCGTAACTAAGGGAACTTAAATGGGTCGAAATAAATGTCAAATTATAGATTTAGTGGTAGTAGACCCCTCATTAAATTAATTTAAATTTCATTTATCATGAGATGTATAGCAAAGTAGTTATTATTTTAATAACAAAAAAAGAATATACCTTCGTCATCCAAGGCCAGTAACAATATAAATGCATAATCCTTACATTTGCCTTGGCAATGTTTGATATCACAGCTTTTGAAAGGACAAACAGCTGTTCCGATATTAATTTGTTGCATCATGTTGAGATATTTGTTATTGTTTAGACAGCTTGTATTCAGTTGTTTTAAGGAGAGTAGTTATGACTAATAAAAAACAGCGTTAACATATTATATTTTATTTTAATCGCAAATCGTCTACAGAACGGAATATTGACAAAGAAAACTTACCAATCCTACCGTAGATATCCGAGGAGTTTCCGCATTGCAATTCGTCGATGAACATCTGCTTGAATATTGTACATTTTTTGGACTTGTAAACATACGAGAATCCGGTACCATTTTGTCCTCTACAATAAAATGCACACTGTCCTTTGTTTTGAGTTTCGAATATGGCTAGAACGTGATCGCCTACTAAACAATCCACATGTTTGTAAATCTGCATGTAGTTGCTTGCAGTTACCACAAAAATGTAGCAATTTATCACGAAATGGATAAAGGATACTATTCTTGATATCATCTTCACTGTTTTGAACCAACAATTCTTTAAAGTATTTTCGTCACAACAGAACTGTGTTGTTCATATTTGTCTGGTACTCGGAAATCATTAATATAATATTCTTAGAACCAAAATAACAATAGTTGACAACTGTCAAAAACAAATCTTATTCCATACAGAAATACAAAAGTACCGGCACGAATCAATTTTGCCTCCTACCCCATCCGTTGTATCCAAGCAACTAACCCCTATTAATATTTACTTCAAGTTTCCACCTAATGCTATCATCTTATGTTTCAGACTCATGTGCTGAGTAATTATATATACTGTAATGGCATTTTTTCGTTACATCTGATGTTACAATATTTAAGGGTATATATATATGTTGACGTAGTTGCGTTTCAATTGAATTATATTTTAAAATGTATGTACCTTCACAGTACAAAAACATCAATTACTTGTACATATTTGTTTCTTAATTTTTGGTGTTGTAAAATTATTATGCATTGTGTTTTAGTATGCGTAGTATTCTTTTAAGCTGATGATGCTGAATAATACTAAAAATATGTGATGCATAATTGATATAAAGAAACGCTGACTAATGGTATTTTTATTAGCCGTGACTCCATTACCATTCGTTAAGGATCATGATCGTTGTATCCTAAAATTCCTTTTAAAGTGTACCCGGAACGATTTGCTATATTTATGTTATAACATGTAATTAAGGATGAAACTAACAAAGCGACTTTCATAGCGACTTTAGTTTTAGAGTAATTGCGAGTTTTCCCGAAAACACACCTGAAGCCCAGTGCCATTGACCTCGTTTCGGTGACCTCTGACCTGTGACCTCACAGGTTTAACGGGATCAGAGCCGCCATATAGGAAATATATAGAAACAAACGTGAACACGTGCCTGCAATTTATGCTAATTAGATAACAATCATGCTTGAATATTATATTAAGTCGTGTTTAAAGAGAAGACATGACTTGCGACACACGAATGGAAAGTAAAATCACAAGGATCTCAATCACTTCACGATCATTACACAATTACAAAAAAAAAAAAAAAAAAAAAACACAATGCGAGTATTAATCATAATTACTCATGGTGAACTGAATTGTAGGCCTATGTTTTTTTCATCATCAAAAACAACCGAGCTCAAATTATGGTTTTAATAAGTACCTTTGATATGTACCTGTATGTAAACTATCAATAATATTATATTATATTAAGCACCATTTCATAATTCCACTGACACTGATTGCATATCTTTCTCAAGCATTTAATCGTCGGTAATCCATGACACCATGACATGTTTAAATAAGGGGGAACATCTGTATCTGTAGAAATACGTTGTAGGTTCCAACTCTAGTTTTCATACGAGAGATATTTGGTCTATTGTAGATCAAGATGAATATATATAATATATTACTTTTTGAATTAATTAAGTGTCCTTCATGACTAAAGGGGGGTTTTGCATAGAATACAATGCATTAGTTAACTGTACCTGTGTATCATCTTGTCTCACAAACCAGATGATACAGTATTGTTGGTAGTTTATTTGAATATTAATTTGCGATTAAAATGGCACATTATTTTATAAAAAAAATTGATGCCGTGTTCCTTTTTTATAGTAAGAAATGGTAAACACATCAGTAACATACACATCCGTCTGTGTTACCCAAGCGGTCATTTTCAGAGTCCATTTCACTAAAATCTAATTTTTTTAAAAGCTCAAACTGATATTGTTGGATTCCGACTAAAGTCATCAACCTGAAATTTTATGTCCAGATCGTATTCAGATATTTCTGTGTTGCTACTGTTCACACCATTTCAGTTACTCCGTTAAACCTGTGACGTCATAGACTGGAGAGTTCCAGATCAGCGTGACTGACCGATACGCTGACTAGCAGTCGACCGACAGGTGCAAAATGCGTACTTCGATGTGCGGTATCTCGGCACTCGGCCAACCGATTTTGATGCGGTTTGCGGCATTCTTCGTTGGTGGTTACATAGAATAAAATATTTGAACATCGTTTTTCGTTCCGGGTACACTTTGATTATCAGGAAAGCACTAATTATGGTATAAATAATTATCTTTACTTACCTTTGAGATTTCGATTCCAGAAATGCCTAAGGTCATTATTTAGGTAGTATCCTGAACTGTAACAAGCCTTAAGTAAATAATAACGATTTACACGTGTCTTGCAAATATATCTAAATCTAACAATATGTCGCCGTTTCCTCAATATTAAACGAATGCTTTTGCTTTAACATTTTGCTACAATTGTTACTTGAACAGATGGATAACATTCTTATATCATTAACATTTTGCAGATTTTGTGATATTTTTGATCTTTAATTTGATCATAAAGTTGTCAGTTTTCGAAAAACACGAACAGATTAATTGACTTAAGCTAAGTTAATTAAGCTCATGTGTGCGTTTCGTACATCCGTGTATGGCAATGGCTGTTATGGAAAAAAAGATGAAAAAACATTGAATTTATATACATAGATGATATCTAACAGTGTCTTCAGTAATACCAAACATATTTCATCTTAATATTACACTTCATAGTTGGTAATGTCCGCGGGGAATACAATTGCAATGTATTGAAGGTCATTTAACATAGAAAATCAATATACAAAACATGTATGTATACAATTGAATGTTTACAAAACTTGGTTGGGTGAAACATAATAACAAAGTATCAGTAATAATTTCGTTGAGTTTGAATGTCCAAGGATATTTTTTTACGTTAAAAAATACAGAATTAAACCGGGCGAATACCAGACAACAAATCCCCGTATCTTCATTACATTAACATTCAACACGAGCAGAAAATAGAATATAATTAAGAAATATGAATTATTCCTCCACGCCTCTGCAATCAAACATGTTTTTACAATCAAAGCGACATGAAGTTTTGGTTTATTGTGTTTAGCATTCTGGGAATGTTCCTTGGTTATATATAATGCATGTTTCAATTTCACAACTGAATGCATATATAAAGATAAAGCCCGAATACTGTTGATTTACTCAGCGCAAATGCTAATGTATCATTTGTTTTGTTTCATATGGTACGACTTCTTCAGAGCAACTGAGTTCATATGAAGACAGGTCTCAAGAAGACACCATCTGCAGGAAAAAAGGCAGAAATAAAAAGCTGGCATTGATTATAGATTTTGTTCCTGTTCTCTCCAAGTTGCTATACAGTTTCTCTGCACCCCTATTATCATTCTTATATATAATATATAAAAAATAAGATACCATAAAATATGTTTAAATCAAATTATCATTCTTCAATAATGGGCTATCTTTACTTCACATCGCAAATACATATTCGTATATTTGGTAATATTAATGTTTTTCTAGTATAATTTCATACTATCGATAACGTCTTTAAAGACATACACAAGGCAATAGTATACTATGCTAGGGCGAGTAAGATGTTAAAAATACTAATATATTCCGTTCGTGGTTCAGAGGTGAGGCTAAAGACAATTTATTGATTTGCAACCAATCTGACACACAGTACAAAGCTCAGCTGTGATGATTATCAACATCATACTACCGCAATTGTTCGCAATCATTATCCTCGCTGCCATAGAATAACTCGTAGCACGTAGCGAAGCACCCAAGTTAATCAAAATGACGTAACAATTACGTCATGTGATCTTGACCGTATTTCCAGGATAATTCTTGACGTCCTGTTGATTTGGGAACGTCACCTATTTGCTGAATGCATATGTCTTGTTACTACTGATGATGTTATATATTTAAAATTATATAATATAGTTTGCTTAGAAGCTCTCGTTTTTCTTTTGCATTATTGACCCTGAGTATATTTTGTGTAGAAACTGTCTATTTTACTTTGCTCGTTCATCTTAATCTAATTAGTAGAATAGGCAATGGACACTTAAGGCAATGGACACTTATGTTAAGGGTCATAGATACTTAAGTAAAGTGTCAAAAACAAGTATGTGACGTTTCACAGTCACTTTTGTGAAGTGTCAGGGACACTTATGTACATGTATATTGCCAAGGTTAATTATATAAAATAGGTATTTATCTTAACATTGCATCTTTTGTTGACAGTGTAAATAACAGCTTTCTGTTTGCCGACAACCTGCTGGAACGACGAATATTAACGTGCAGGAAATGACTCTGAAATTCATTTGCGACATTTTAACTTAGACAGCAATCTAAACAAACAGGCCGTAGATGTCTGAAGATACTCCGCATTGAAATTAATCGAATGACACCTGTTTGAATATTCTACATTTTCCGGACTCAACGACATAGCTGAATCTGGTACATGTACCAAATTGCCCCCTACAATAAAATGCACATTGGAATGTGTTTCGAATATGACTGGAAATGTGATAGCCTACTAAACAATCCACCTGCTGAAGAATCTTCAAGTAGTTGTTTGATATTTAGTGCGGAACTTAATTTCCATCCGTGATATCTTGTTTCATTGAGAAATCGATGAATAAAGGATACCATCTTTTGATACAGTGCACTTTATGAGCCACCAAATCGTTAAAAATATTTTTGTCACAATAAAAGTGCACACGTTTAAAAGCAGTTTTAAAAACTATATATATAGATTTTATTATTGTCAAAAACAAATGTTATTCTATACACAAACCGAAAACGACAAATACGAATTGATTTCGCATACCTCAACCATCGTCTCTAAGAAACGAACGACAAACAAGATGTTCTAAATAAAGCTATTTCGTTGTTGATGAGTGTGGGAACGGTGCTCAGGTAGATCTGATACCATACATTACCACTGGTGACGTGGTGCAATCTACTGAGTCGTAGTCTTGTTTCTATACTGTTGTTAGAAAATATCACTACATGACCTAACTAACCTTAAGACATACTCGTATATCATTGATATTTATGCTAGTTTATTGGGGTTATAGGAACAAAACAATTTGCTGTTCATACATCCGAACACGTTGGTGGAACAATTACACACATTCCCATCAAAGATTCTCCTTGACAGACGTGGCAATGTTTTGTTACATGATTATAACTGAATCGTTATGATAAATCAATGACCGATCGATACATCTACATCTACAATACTTCTCGGAATATGCTTCAACATTGATGACGTCATCATTTACGGCATGGTTCCTCTACGTCAAATGATGACGTTACATTGTTGTGAGCAGCGTAATATAGTGCATGCTGGCTGTCTTTCTCCCCTGTTTGAGATCGATTTTTCCTTTCCCTAGCAACCGCTGGATAACCCAGTGAAGTAGGTGAGAATTTGTGTTCCTAATAATGGCAAATATCGATTGCTTTATATATTACATAGATATAATTATTTTCGGTAGTGATATAATCTGGTGCAATATAAAATGAATTTTTTTTAAGCTAGAAATGCTTATTCTAAGCATGAGTTTGCTAGCGATGTACCTTACACTAATGTTGATTCTAATGTTAGGTTTCTTATCACCCGATTTATCTTGCAATCATGTATAAACAAAAAGGTTTTAAAAGTGAGATAGAGATAGGAAAAAATAAACAACGTTATATATCTTCACTGTATTTAATTTGGTTTTTGTTACATGTACAAGTGGTTCATACATTTATTAATATCTGCTGCTGCGGAGACAATATCTTATCGAAACAGATTAGGCGACCTATATACTTAGAGCGACATACAATTTACGTCCTACTACAAGCTTAAGTTCAAAACGAAATAAAAGCGGCATGTATGTTATAGCGAAATACAATAAGCTTCATATCTGTTATAGTTAAATGGACTATCACCTGATAGAATTAATTACGGTTTTTTTTCAACAGCAAAATAGAACTAGTGACATATCTATTATCGACAAACATATTAAGTGACGTACACAGTGTAGCCCGGTAGATTAACTGACACATACATTATTGCGTAATTGAAAAAGTGACGTATCTGTTACAAATGGCAAATTAGCTGTAATTGAAAAGATACGTAAAATATTTACCACAGCGAAACGGAATAAGTGACATGTTTGCAATATTGAATTTGAATAAGCAACACATGTTTAAGCTTAATATTATAAGTGACATATATGTAATATTGTAATAGAACAGATCTGCTATGTATTAATAGTTACGAGATAAATAAGTGTTTTAGGACATATAATGAAAAATAAACCTGTTGACTGTTGTTTTTGTTTATTCTCGTAACGCATGACTAGATAGTAAACGTATGAGGACACAAAATCAGAGACAAGATCCTTAATGATGTGTGTCACGCGTTAAGATGAACTATTGATGTGGTAAATCGTTAGGTAGAACAAGCTAGTATTATAGTTGTGTATCAGCTGGCGATGGGGGAAGGCTCAATACATAAAGGTTATCTACTTAAACAAGTATATGATCGTGCATCATTGTGTATGTATACACCTTCTAGTATGGGTTTGTTAATAGTTAATCAAATATCAAAACGTGAAACGTGAAGTCTGAAACAGGAGGATAACGTTTTTTGTTATTACAATATGACATTACATTTATTTAAGACTGTTTTGAATGCACTTAAATATTACGATTGAAAAAATGGACGTATGCGATACTATTCTGTTGATGCACAGATGGGACCGACTTTATTTCTTATTTTGCTTAGTGCATGTGGTTTCGGCAGTGAATGACCAACAACAGTACATACATGCTGACAATTTGATTGGTGCCGTACTCCTTACTAAAGTGGAAACATCGACCCGACTACGGTGTGCTTTCCACTGTATGGAACTAACAGGATATGGATTCTTGTATGATCAACTGACCCGGGAATGCCAGGTTTTTAAAGAAACAGCCAACCACCAGTCAATGATTGGACAATCCTCAGGAATTTACAGAAAATCACGTAAGCACTGACTCTTTGATCTCGTTTTTGAAGAGATTTTATCAACGTTTTCGGGGTTTGGCTTTACAAAGCGACAAAAAAAGTACCTTTCGAAATTAAAACTCAAATATCAGTTACTGTATCGACTCTTTATGGCCGGAATTGATTATTTGTGTTTTCTTTGTTACTTTGTTAAAACTACTATTTTAGTACCACTTAACGAAAAGAGTTCCAGAATCTAAGCCAGCGATTACATGGATTCAAATATCGGCTTGTCTTGGCATCAGCGAAGGGTTAAAATTAAAGATTCATGCTTTGGTCTTGGATGCCCATTAGCTTCCATACGATCTTCTTTAAATCGATAAATTTGTAAGAATTTGTTGAATTGCCTTTAGATGAAGCTAACAACACCCAATTCATAGAATCATCCACGTTTACGTATGGTGATTAGGCTTGCGCAAAAATAACTACAACATTGAATAATTGCAAAAAAAAAACAAAAAAAAAAACAAAAAAAACAAAAAACAAAAAAAAATCATATAGAAGAGCTTAGTACAGGAAATATTGACGCTTTTGCTCTAGCTCAGGAGACTGAAAAACATTGCAAGGGCACTATTAGGGTCTCACGACCTTGACATGCGACCTTATCCAACGTCTAGTCTTGTCACGACTTTTCACTCGATACTACAGAGGGTGAATTTCGCTGAATATTTCATAATTTAAAAATGCAGGTTCAAGATTAATTTGGTTGTTCTTATAAGACATAGCTGTTCAGTAGATGTGTAAAAGGTAAATTATTTTTGAAACGTGGCATGGTTCTTGCTACACGGTTTTCAAATTTGTACTTAAGGTAAAATTTATGGCAATCATGAAATACGATTAAAACGGAAATTATGTAGACGGATAAGATGAAACAGTGTTGCACTTAAACTTTCCTTTACTGACATAACCGATGCGCAAAATGAATAGAATGTAAAATTTATATATTTTTTATATAATTTATATACCTTTTTGTAATTCCTGACGTATCGCTAATGATTTCTTACAGATAAATGCGACATAGTTTCAGACCTCATTGACTACAAGGAAAGCTACAAAATCGAACATCCGTACATGAGGAATTATTCCCTGTCAATATACAAATGCCAGAACTTTGATGATCCCGAACCAGCAGAGTTCTGTCCGGTTTCCCGATGTGATCAAAACTGGACAAAGGCCTCGTTGTCGTGTTCAGGTAAAAGTTCAATGAGTGGATACTCAATGTAATTTCGTATGTCACACTATGTTATATACAACCAAATGTATTTCGGCTATCCATGAATATGCCAGTATAAATTTAATATAATTTATTAAAACAATTAAAAAAAACTTTTTGACCTTTTTCTTTCTGTCTAACATATCACCTAATACAGATAATGCCTAATTCTAATTTTCTGAATTCTCTGCGTGTCTTGTAAAAGTCATACATGTCTTTATTGAATATCGAAGTATAATAGTATTTGATGTTAGCATAGCGTTATGTAAAGTTATGTTGATTTTCTGTGCAGAAAATGTTTGATTTTTTACAGCGAAAGACCTATTTGATAGCAGCGATCTGGTCTATGGAGGGAGAATCTCGTGTACTGTGAAGGGTGTCACTTGTCAACGATGGGACAGAAGCTCACCACATGAACCGCATTTTTTAATAAACCGTAGCGACCTTCAAAACTGGTGCCAGATTGAGAGTTCAGCACGACCTTGGTGTTACACGATGGACCCTAAGACGAGATGGGACTATTGTCCTGTAGAGGAAGTTTCCTGTGGTGAGCCCCCTCTTCTGTTGATACGCGGAACCAGTGTAACCATCGAGTGGCCGTACAACTATGCAACGTCCATAGCTCGATACAGTTGTTCCACATTGGCAGATATTAAGTCCGTCTCCAGTTGTCCCGTGACTAGATGCCTTCAGGGAGGTTCTTGGACGACAGCGAACATTTCCTGCTCTAGTATGTACCTATACTTGATATTTTACATACCATTTTCAAAGTATACATAACAAAAGACGGAAAAAAAATATTTTAATGGTCTTAGTTAAGCCTTATTGCGGCATTGCTGTTTAAATTCACTATCTCATGGATATCTTCATTTTGCAGGCAAAGAGTGTTACGACCCTTCGAAAGAGACCTACACCGGTAGTGTAACGTGCACGCAAACAGGGATCACGTGCCAGCGATGGGACAGCAACTACCCACACACTCCTCGAATATTTGAAGGTCGGAGTGATTTAGGAAATAGATGTGTGTTAGCGACATATAAAAGACCATGGTGTTACACAGTGGACCCTGCGGTTGACTGGGACTTTTGTCCAGTGGACGAATGTTCTTAACTTCTTCACTTGTCATCTGTCTTTGGTACATTATATAATGCAAGGAAAGATTGGAAATATTTAAGTAATTTGTTTGTTGGGATTGTTGTCCCAGAACAGCCATGGGCATAGATCATTATGAAATATGATCTTCCCTAGAGGCTATGACTGCTTCACCAGACACCATACGAAAGTTCCGTCCAGATTAATCAAAGCAAAGGACCTAGCCAAAAGGCATCAACCAAGACACCGCCGAATGATTCTTTTCTCACCGTTTCCTAGAACGCAAGCAATAGGCACTGATAGGAAGCGCCGAACTCCCCAACTAGGGGCTTCACTTGAGGTAACGTCGGCCAACCTTCAACAAACTGATATTTTGCTTTTAATCATCATATCTACAATCTTGGCATCATTTCGTATCCCGATTTGACCTATATTGAGAAGCACGAGCTTTCTTTCAGGTAATATTTTCTGTGTGAGAGCGTTCCGCAGGCTTCCGTTGATTCCGATACTAAGGCTGAGTTTGCGGCAATGTGAAATATGACCTATTGTAATTGATAGTTATTGACATGACATCATATATATATTCTAATATATATATTAATCTTACGTAGGATATTTGTTTCTTGTATGTATATTTATATATAAATTTATTTATTGAGGTATGTTAGTCTGTGCCTTAATAACAGAAAAGATCAATGATATGTTAAATAATTTTTGTCTTAAGATTTGCACTCAAATTAGTATGCATTGTGTTTTAGAATGCGTTGTATTCCTTTAAGGCTGATGATGCTGAATAATGCAGATTGTTGATTATATATTTGAATCAAAATCCAATATTATATATTATATTTGGAAATATTCTCGAGGGAGATAAGTTTATTGGAAGTGATTAAACATAGCGCGAAAATCAATATCCATAAAATGTATATATATAAACACTAATATTTACAGAACTTGGTTGGGTGAAATTTAATAACTAATGATGGGACGTGGGATATAGTCCATTAAAAGCCGTAAATAAATCCCCGTTTTATTATTATTATACTTACATTCAACTCGAGCGGAAAATAGGACGCAATTAACAAATACAATTGGGCAATCAAGCATGTTTTTACAATCAAAGCGCCATAAAGTTCGGATTTTTTGTGTTTAACATTCTGGAAATCAGTCTAGATCATCTATTATGAATGTTCCAATTTCACAACTGAATGCACATAAAAGATAAACCCGATATACGGTTAATTTAGTCAATGTAAACACAAATGTATCCTTCGCTCTGTTTCATACGGTACGACTTCTTCACGGCAAATGCGTTTTTAGGATGACAGATCTCAGGACAACACCAGTAACATAGTAAAGTGTAAAACAAAGAACCTGGTATAGAATACAGGTTTTATTCCTGTTCTATACAGTCACAAGACGAACCAATTATGCAAAAGCGTTACAATTTGTCATCGTGTTACCCTGTACCCCTAGTATCAATATTCGACAGGAGGCTATCATTAGATCGTACATAACGAACATTTGGTAATTTGGTTTGTTTGGTTTGCTTAACGTCCTATTAACAGCCAGGGTTATTTAAGGACGTGCCAGGTTTGGAGGTGGAGGAAAGCCGGAGTACCCGGAGAAAAACCACCGGCCTACGGTCAGTACCTGGCAACCGCCCCACGTAGGTTTCGAACTCGCAACCCAGAGGTGGAGGGCTAGTGTTAAAGTGTCGGGACACCACTCGGCCACCGCGGCCCCTTTTTTGGTAATATTCTCGCGAGTTACTTAATTTCCCTTTAACGCTGTCATTAGCTGTACCGCGAAAACAAACAACCAGTGAAAATGTATGCATACAAACAAAACTACAAACGTGTTGACTGCCGATTGTTTACAAGGCAAGATTACGCGAAAATTAATGCTAGCGATTAAGGTCCAACTATTATGAGTGCGAAGCACGAGTGAAAAATATCAAAATATTAGCCGCACGAGTGAAATATATTTGGTTTTACTGAAGACACTGTTAGATATTCTGTTTATTACATTTTTTTATCAACGAAAACCCTATCCCGTATGCTAACTAGGACTAAAGCGATAATTTATAAACAAAAAAAGTAGTTTCCCCTGTCCAGGTGCTGACATATATATCGGGCTTTCTGATTGGTCAATTATTTTTGTATTTTCTAATCATTAATTTGATTGGTCAAATCAGCAAAAGTGATATTTTTCACTAGTGAAAAATATGATATTCTTTACTAGTGAAAAATATCACTTTTATAGAATGAATAATTTTTGATATTTCACGGGTAAAAATGTAATAAAGTGATGTTAATATTGCACCTTTAATTGACAACGTTAATAACAAAGCTTTCTGTTCTTAGTGCAGGAATTGCGACTGTTGATGTGTAGGTTATGACGCTAAAATCCATATTCGACAATTAAACTTATATAGCAATCTAAGCAAACCAGTGTCAGTATCGCAAATTTGTGATGGTCTCTCTACACTCTAATGATAGTCGACTTTGAGCATGTGTGTCGGTCAATCCCCAATTCAAATCCGGTTGGACATGCGCAAGTGTAACTTCCGGGAACATTCGTACAGATATGACTGCAAGGTAAGTCCAAACATTCATTTACATCTGAAAGAAAACCGGAGGATTATTACGAACTAATCGTTTAAAAATTTGCTTTGCAAGGGTTTAACAGATGAAATAACTAGATCTTGATAGACGATTTTTTGTAATATTATATGGTTACTGGAGTATACATAAAAAGGCTATTTAAAACTTGGCTTATGCAATAAAATAAAAACCAAAACAAAACAAAAAACAACAAAAAACTACGTCTTTGAAAATGATGCAATCACGTGATCGTGGACACTGCACTTCCTTAGATTATACGCAAATTTGATGACACATGAATCTGAAAAGTACATAGATAAATTCAGATGACAAGTTCAGATGACACATACCTAATTGGCATGTGATGCCCCGATAACCATTTAGACACCGACATCTGTACTGAATACACACTCCTCCATTTTTACACTCCGGTACACACGTCGTATCTACAAAAATAAGCAGTGCAAGGTCGAGGTAAATCTAATGTTTCAAACGTTCCTATTACGAGTGGTAAAGCGCATAATTTTTATTTAGTGGTAACATAAGAGCAGATATACATTATTGTATTTGTAGTATTAGATCCAAAATGGGAAGGTAGAGAGGCGTTCTGACTTGTGTACAATTATCAATGGCTATTTAGTATAATACAAATCGTAACATCATACTTACTGACACACGTTCTACCGTCCTGGCGAAGCCGACTTCCGGGCGAGCAGACGCATGCGTACCCACCATGTGTATTTCGACAGTGGTGTTCACACAACCCTGAGTGACGTGCACATTCATCGATATCTAAATAGGGTGATGATAAAATCCATTAAAGATTTTATAAAACAGATTTTCACATTTTTACTATTGACTGCAGCATACAGCGTCGCAATGTCTAAGTAGTCACTTATCTGAGGATAAAATAAGCTATTCAATCAAACTAAATTTCAAATATGACAACACCGATTATGCTTTGGTACATCATGGCCTTGTATTCATATTTGGTCTCTTTGGGACCGACTAGAATTTTAAGAAATCATTATTTATCTTATAAATAGGACTCATCAACATTTTGCAACGTGCTCTTGATCTGCATTAAGAAGTGTAGGAGCAATATTTATCTTAAATGCGTGGTCTCCTCTATATTCCAAGTACAGACGGTAATTTGTTTTCTCCTCCAAATCACACCCATCTCTTCACAAATTATGATTCTGACAAGAACTTTTACTCTCACGCTTTGATCGAATCAGTGAACGTCGAGCCATCGTAAACAAATAATCAGCAAACAACATTGTATAACTACACCACACTCTTCAATCCGGGTCACGGCACCCAGTTAAAGAATATAATTTTATATATCAATATAGATCTTAAGAGGGTTACCAAATCATACATGGCAGCACATTTGTTATAATTGTATGTACCAGTTATATAACTATGTTAAAAGCATTACCTGTCTGGCAGAATTTTCCTTTAAATCCAGCAGGACAGTGACACGATCCGGCTCGGCAATGACCGCCATTAAGACATTCTGGAGTGCATTCGATATCTGCAAATTTAGCATACACTTAAAAAGCAAAACGAAAATGTCAAGATATGTAACTGCAATATGTAATATATCTATATAGCAAAGGAACAATATGAATACAATGTAGATTGACACGAATATCCTTAAGAGCAACGACCTGGTGATTTGGAAGGTAATGTGTAACTTTGTGACTCCACAAAGTAAACACCTACAAATCTAAATCAAATCAATGGAATACTGCGACCATGCAGGTTTGTTTTTGTTTGTTTTTTGGTTAACGTCCTGTTTACACCCAGGGTCATTTAAGGATGTGCCAGGTTTGGAGGTGGAGGAAAGCCGGAGTACCCGGAGAAAAAAAACCGGCATACGGTCAGTATCTGGCAACTGCCCCACGTAGGTTTCGAACTCACAACCCAGAGGTGGAGAGCCAGTGATAAAGAGTCAGGACACCTTAACCACTCGGCCACCGCGGCCCAATGACCATGATGGTCCTGATTTTGACGCTAGAACAACCAAGCGCATCTTCATGACAGGTATATACTACATTATGTCTTTACTGATGTATTCTGTACAGGATAAATCTACAAGTGGGATATAGGTACAATTATGTAATTAACTGCTTGCAGGTGTTCCGTTCATATTCCTTCTATGTGTAAATCATCATTTTGACTTACCACGAGGTATGATTCTCCCTCGAAGCTTGGCAGATATCTCTTTGGTGTTGATTATAACTATTTTACAGATGTCCGTTACTAAACTGTATTTATAGAACGGTATTGTTATACGAGATGATATGCACATAATTATTATGAGTTCTCTCTATCTTTTTTTGTCGTATATTTTCCCTATAATAGTCCATTTTTTTCTGTTTTCTCCAGCAGAAAATGAGCTCGGTATTTACATCGGATTCCACAGGAACCGAACAGGAATATTATATCTACAGCCCATGATTATATTCTGACAGGAGATTTTTGATCTTTTGTTATAAAAAAAAAACATTTGTGTATCACGCTAATGGATCCAATTTCAATTCAGTAAAACCTGTCTATCAAAATCCATGTCGACTGAGACGGGTCTCATAGAAAATATATCAAGTTCGTTGCTTAGACGTACGGCATTATTTTCGTACCTACAAATTTTAATATAATGTTATTCCCAGGGATCGCATCCCAAGTAAAAACTTTTAATGCTCATGATAATTGTTTGTGTGATAATTGGTTTGGTTTGGTTTATTTTGTTTAACATCCTATTAACAGCTAAGGTCATTTAAGGACGGCCTCCCGTGCGTACGACATGCATGCGTGTGGCGAGTGCGTATGTGTTTGTGTGATAAACAAATTATCTCACAAAATATAATTATTCGCTGATGCTCATATAAACATAATACGCATTCTCGTACGTATAGTAGTACAACCATGCTAAGAACTAAATTGATAGTATAGTTAACTGTACATACCGCTACATGTGAGCCCGTCTGAGTTGATTGCGCGGCCAGGTGGACAGACACAGTGGTAGCTTCCAAAAGTGTTGAGGCAGTGATACTGACAGTGACCCCTGGGTAACAACTGACATTCGTCTACATCTGTCAATGATTTCAATATGTTTTGATATTTCATCACAGGTATGGAAATACTGTTTTAATTCTTACTTTTCTTACAGTGCTAATACCCTACCAACAGGGCATAAAAGGGGATAAATATACCTGGATTATGCAGGTAAAACAAACATGTAATGTAAGTAATCTGTTCTCGAAAGCTGACCGTGATTACACTCTACGAAAATGTGAAACATTATATTTTACTTGTCAATGCTATCATAATTACCTTGGTGACATGCGACTCCAGTGACCCCTGGCGGACAGACACAGTTCCTCACACCCC